>NC_027748.1:31183425-31184973 GCF_000695525.1 Brassica oleracea var. oleracea | reverse complement strand
TATTCCGACGGATATAGGTTCGTCGGTATATTCCGACGGATATTGGTTCTTCGGTATATTCCGACGCCCAGAGTTCGTCGGAATATACCAATTTTAAAAACGAATTAATTTTGCATTTTTATATATTTTTTTATATTAAAAATTAATTAATAAATTAAAAAAATCAGAAATTTAAAACTAATAATATTAGATAATTTAAATTCATACAAACCGAAATAGAAAAAAAACATCAGAAAGTTTAAAATTCATACAAACCGAAATAGAAAAAAAAACATTCAGAAAGTTTTAAAAAGCCGAAAAAACTAAGATGAACTCGAAGACATCAAACGATCTAGCTTCTGCATTATCTCGGTGTTGAACTTCTTCTGGGATGCCAACTCAGCAAGGATAGTGGCATTCTCCGAACGGATAGTGGCATTCTCAGAAAGGATAGTGGTGTTCTGCTCCTCCAATGCCCCAATCCGTTCATCTTTGTCATGTATTCTTGGAGTTCCTAGAAGACGTCTCTGCAGTTTCTTCCTACTCCCATGAGCTATCATCTGCTCCCACACCGTCCCGTTGATGAACCGTGGCCTCTTGTTCTTCTGCCAAGCTGTCTTCCACGCGTTTATCTGCTTCGTATAAGAGTCCATGGCCTTTTCGTTGAATTTCTTACGGACTGTTTCCGTGAGATCGGAGTGCCAGTTGAACTATTGCTACAAAACAAACATAATTTAGTAAGTAAATATATTTAAAAAAATGTAAAAACTTTAAAAAAATGAAGAGTTACTATACCGCAAACTGACGAAACCACAACTCTCGTTCGTCGGAAGGGATCACACTCCACTTTGAATATCCAAAACAGAGCATGGAGTACATCATCTGGTTGATGCTCCTGCTAATGCCATGTTTAGACTTGGTGAACCTTTAAAAAAATACAAGTTAGCAAGTTAATTAATGGAAAAAAACATAATGGTACAAATTAAAAAAATACTAACCAAGTGCTATGTCCTCGTCGTGGGTTGGGTTGGAGAACCGGGAGATGCTCTCGACCTGGTTGTTGAACTAATAGTTCAACTGGCATGACCCCTGGATCCTGTTGAGCATCAGCGCGAGGGGCGGCGGGAGCTGGAGCGGAAATATATGCGGGAGCCGAGTTATGTTCATGAGACGATCCCGATGCACGGGAACTGCTCACCGAACTACGTCGAAGACGGGCTGCAGGGCGGGGTTCATCCTCGGCCCTAAAAAAAAATTAATACATCAAAAATCTTTTCAAATCATTTCTATTTTTAATGTTTTCATTTATATATATTTACAAAAGGTTTTATAAACGTTTTAAAAAAAACTATTAAACATTTTATTATACATAGTTTATTACTAGAAACTTATAAAAAATAATAAAAATTTTAAAATTTTAAAAATATTAAAATTTATGTACACAAAATTATAAAAAATTTGTAAATGTAGAAAAATGTTGTTAAATATTTTTAAAATTTTTTAAAAAACATTTTATTATACATAGTTTATTAGTGGAAACTTATAAAAAATTATAAAAAATTTTAAAAT
>NC_027748.1:31167210-31168623 GCF_000695525.1 Brassica oleracea var. oleracea | reverse complement strand
GCATCTGAAGGATGTCTAATCTCACCATTTGTGGAATGCTCTGCATGCCATCTCATTTCTTTTGCTGTGCGCTCACACTGATACAACCTCTTCAATCTTTCCGTCAAAGGCAAATACCACATTCTTTTGAATGGGATCGAAACTCTTCCCCTCGTCTCCTGATAACGAGGTTTCCCACAAAATTTGCATACATTCCGTGTCTCATCCGCTCTCCAGTAGATCTTGCAGTTGTCAATACATACATCTATCACTTCGTACGGTAGTTGAAGACCGGCAACAAGTTTCTGAACCTCGTAGTATGAACCCGGTGCAAGGTTATCCTCAGGTAGAACCCGGTTTAAGATATATAATTTGGGTTTAGGATCTAAGATTAGGGTTTAGGATATAGGGTTTGGGTTTAGGGGTTTGGATTTGGGTTTAAAATTTAGAATATAGGGTTTAGAATTTAAAATTTAGGGTTTAGGGTTTCGCTCGAAGCGTTAGCGTCGTTAAAATTAGTGTTTTTATTTTTTGTAGATATTTTTTATTTAATTTAATGTTTTTTAATTAATAATTTATGTGTCACTTTGATTGGTCATAAAAAGTGGGATGAATTTAAAGGTTCACCCTATGGGATGAGCCTAAGTTTTGTTCATTTTCAAAAGATGAAAACAATACTATACCAAAGCGTTGGTGGTAGTACTAGGACCTGAATTGTTTTTTTTTTTGTGCTGCGGATTCAAACCTCTTGTCGTAGGGCTGATTATTCAATAAATCCAAAATTTTAAATACTGAATTTGAGTTTCAGAGGGATTATAGATATAAGACCCAAACTTACTTGATTCTATAGTTTAGCTTTTGGTGTATTTATATATCCGGCAAAAAAAGATATATTGTCAGAACTCAAGTTATATCAATCAGGATTTAAGAGCTAAGTACAAACTATATAGAGAAGGAAAATGAATATATAATCAAAGAACAGAAGCACCGTATATATTCACTACCAATTTTACATTTTTCCATTTGATTTGTTCTCAAACACCTGACATGTTTGAATCTGTATTCAGATATATACATTTATAGCAAACTAATATTCGAGATATAGAATAAGAAGGCCCAGAACCCACGAGCCTGCCCATTAAATATTCTTTCAATATTAAAACAAACAAAACAAAAAATGCATTTTTGCACACAAACAAGCAATTCCAGTAATAAATGAAACCCTCAAACATTGACAAAGAAAACATCAATGCACGCTCTACGACTCTACGCAATCTCTTTTTTTTTTTTTTTTTTTTTTTTTTTTTTTTTTTTTTTTAAGACACACTTTTTTGATTCATTTCCTTTACATAATCTTTCCCAATTCAATCCTCAAGATCAAAATAATTAAAGCACATCATTCCAACCACCATCCTAGATTCTAGCCCAAAAGAG
>NC_027748.1:31156706-31167067 GCF_000695525.1 Brassica oleracea var. oleracea | reverse complement strand
TTTTTTTTTTTTTTTTTTTTTTTTTTTGATAATCCAGGGGTTCTCCGCTTCGCGGGTCATTTCCCTGGACCTGGTCAGGCAGCGGTCCACTTCACCCGGGAGGGCTTTACCTGGGCTGGATCGAACCCAGTACCGCTTTGGTGTCCAGAAGAGGCAGGGTAGTTTCCGCATGGAGAGGGAATCGAACCCAGATGGTGGTTGCCACCACAGGCCCGTCCTGCCACTTGGACTACCTCGTCCGGACCTCTACGCAATCTCTCTCTGATTGCATGTCTTGTCTTCATCTCCTAACATCTCTCTTGTTAGTTGGCTTTATTACTGTCTTTAAAAAATATCTCTGAGTAGTAACTATACTGAACCATGATCACTGAATTTAACCTTATCCAAGGTTGGAGCAAGTAACAACGGAAATTTTAATTCCACAATCGTTTTTTTTTTGTATGCAAACAGTACTAGAGATTAGAAATATTCACAATGTGTTACATTTAATACGGTGAATAATTTAATAAATGAACCATGAAACATAACAGAATGCAAAGCATTCGATCGAGAACTGATATCAAAGAACGGTCTGATTAACCAAAAAAAAAGGTAAAATACATAGTGTGAACTACCGGAATAAAGCAACGGAGTTTGTGAAGTTCAGTTTGCTTTGGCTTTGAAAGTAGAGGGCTTGTCATCTTCCTTTTCCTTCTCCTCCTTGCTCTTATCTGCCTCGTCGAGGTTGTCAATGTCATGTATCAATCCAATGTAATAGAGCAACACCCCAATTAAAGTCAAGTTCTACGAGTCAATAACAATCTTTGTTGATCACATAAGACCAATATGTGTGATTTTATGCGGTAGCAAAGCTAATTATTAACCTGAGTGAAGTCGTTCAAGTTGGTAGGGAAAGGAACAGTAGTTAAGAGGATTTGCGTTGCCAGCTGCATCAAGAAAACATGTAGTCAGATTACAATCTTGTGCAAAAAGATTCAAGATAGAAAAATATGGTTGTACGAAGAAGTAAGGTGGGATGGATTGTCCAAAGATGAACCACAAGGCTGCGGTTCCTTTTGCGGTTATGAGCGAAAAATCTAAAAGTCTAACATCGAATGCGACCACTTACATCCCGGTGTATAAAGTGAGAACCTTAGAGCCATATTTGGTCATCACATTTACTAGTGGCCCAACCGTTTTCTCGAGCGGCCCACCACCGCCACCAAAATGATCAGCATAACTAACATAGATCGTGTATCAAGTCTTGTGATGTAGAAGCAAACTAAATGAATTCATAATGTACTCTAATATTCTTACTCTTGGACAACAGAGATGATAAAGACAAGGGCAAATGTGTTGGATAATTCTAAGCTCGTGGAAACTTAACATATTATCAGATGTTTAATATGTTAAGATAAACACAATAAGGAAACCTATAAATAGGAAAAGGAAGTTTGTATTTAGGTTAGGTTTGTGTTTTCCATATCCCACATGTTAAAAGGAATAGTTTTTCATATAAATAGAGATCTAATGGAGAGGTGTTCCATAAGATTGAAAGATGATCTAAGAGTGAAACATTGAGAGCTTTAATTTTGAGTAGTTTCTAAAGCTAATAAGAAAAGTTGTTCTTATAATTCTTTGTTTCCTAAGAGATTTGAATTGGTATCAGAGCCTCAGGTTGGAGACTCGATCTAAGCTTAAGTTGTAGCTTAAGATCCTGGTGCTTGTGAACAAGAGATCGCGACGGCAAGATGGCTGACGTGACTAGGGCTCCACGCACGAAGGACTTTGGATCTACATCCATCCAATGTCCGATGTTTTCATCGACAAACTACACAGTTTGGTCGATGAAGATGAAGGTTCTACTTCGTGTTCATGAAGTGTGGGACACGATCAAACCCGGTTCAGATGATCAAAAGAAGAACGATGTTGCGATAGCTCTTTTGTTTCAATATGTTCCCGAAACATTGATTCTCAAGGTGGGAGAACAAACTGCATCAAAAGAGATCTGGAACGCCATCAAGTCGCAACACCTAGGAGCTGATCATGTAAGGAAAGCGAGACTTCAGACGTTGATGACGGAGTTTAATAGGTTGAAGATGGATGATAACGATACAGTCGATGACTTCGCGGGGAAGATATCGGGCCTATCATCCAAAGCAACCACGTTGGGAGAGAACATAGAAGAATCCAAGATGGTCAAGAAGTTCTTGAAGGATCTTTCGAGTCACAAGTATATGCAGATCGTAGCATCACTTGAGAAATTCCTAGATCTCAACTCGACGGGGTTTGAAGACATATGTTGGAAGGCTTAAGGCGTACGAGGAGCGTGTAGGAGAAGAAACTTAGAAAGAAGACCAAGGGAAGCTGATGTTCTTGAACAATGAAGAGCATAGTCAGAGGGGCTATGAGAATTCCCGTGGTAGAGGAAAAGGACAGAACAGTAGAGGCAGAGGTCTAGGTAGGTCACACAACCAAAACCGTGCATCACACACCAAAGATAACAACTCGAAGAATAATTGTTCAAAGCTGATATGTTGGAGATGTGACAAGCCTGATCACTATACAACTGTCTGTCCCGAGAAGACAGAAAAGAATCAAGAAACCAACCTAAACGAGACAGAAGAGGCCGATGCACTCTATGTACACGAGGTGGTGTTTTTGAACGAGGATAAGGTGATTTCGAAGAATCTTGATATCGACAAAGGCAATGCAAGTGTCTGGTATTTGGATAATGGAGCGAGTAATCACATGACGGGGAACAAGGAGTTCTTTTCGAGTTTGAATCTCAACACCAAAGGGAAGGTGAAGTTTGGTGATGGATCGTGTGTTGACATGGTAGGAAGGGGTGTGGTTACTTTTGTGTGCAAGACTGGAGAAAAGAAGGCACTCAAAGACATATACTACATACCCGACCTGAAGCACAATATATTTAGTCTTGGGAAAGCAACAGTTAACATGAAAGATGTCTACTTAACCCTCATAGATTCGCATGGAAGGTTGCTAGTTTGTGTGACAAGATCTCCAAACCGTCTCTGCAAGACCCCTATGAAGATAAGCTACTCGGAGGGTTTGCATGTCAGAGACAAAGATGCTACATGGAGGTGGCATGCTCGACTAGGACATATAAGCTATTGAGTGATGAACAACATGGTAAGGAATAAGATGGTCGTAGGAATGCATAGTGTAACACACGAAGAAGGCGTGTGTAACGTATGTCTCGCAGGGAAGCAAACGAGACAATCATTCCCGTGTGTAACACACGAAGAAGGCGTGTGTGATGCATGTCTCGTAGGGAAACACATGAGACACTCATTCCCGAGTGTAACACACAAAGAAGGCGTGTGTGACGCATGTCTCGAAAGGAAGAAAACGAGACACTCATTTCCGAGTGTAACACACAAAGAAGCTGTGTGTGACACATGTCTCGCAGGGAAGCAAATCAGAGACTCATTTTCAACTAAGGCCATGGTTCGTACATCAAATCCATTGGAATTATTGCTTGGATATTTGTGTGGGCGAATCGCACCACCAACACAAGCAAATAATCGTGAGGCATTCTATCGGTTCAAAATATTTCACACCGATAGAGGAGGAGAGTTTGCCTCAGCTATGTTCAATCTAGGATGCAACGATAGAGGAGGAGAGATTGCCTCAGATAAGTTCAACCTATTTTGTGAAGAGAATTGGGTTAAAGCTATGGCAGACGAGTTGGAGTTTATCACAAGATACAAGATATGAGAGCTTGTAGATACACCGACTGGTTCTGAGAAGAAAGAAGAAAAAGATCGAGTTTGTGAGCTACACAAGGCTTTGTATGGGTTACTCCAGGCACCCAGGGCATGGAATGTGAAACTCGATCAGGTTCTCAAGGAGATGAGATTTGAGAAGTGCACGAAGGAACCATCAGTGTACCGCAAGACTGAAGGAGGAGACGTCTTGATCATAGCCATCTACGTTGATGTTCTATTTGTGACAGGAACTTCGCTTAAGGTGATTAGGCAATTCAAGGAGGAGATGTCTAAGAAGTTCGAGATGTCAGATCTAGGTAAACTAACGTACTACCTTGGCATAGAGGTGATTCAAGGAGCAGACGAAATCAGAATAAAACAAGAGAGGTATGCTCAAGGAATCCTGTGTGACACAAAGATGGAAGCGTGTAACGCAACTCAAATTCCAATGGAGGCGAATTTGAAGATTTCAAAAGATGAAGATGAATGAGAGAAAGATGTGAATCCCATGGGTGGATTCGCACACCATGGTGTGGTGAAGGAAGATTACTTGATGATTATGTTCAAGCAAATGAGGAACGTAATCGGAGTTCAAGAAATTGATCTCCCTAATTCAAGTTGGAATTAAGGGGGTGAATGTTGGATAATTCCAAGCTCGTGGAAACTTAACATATTATTAGATGTTTAATATGTTAAGATAAATACAATAAAGAAACCTAGAAATAGGAAAATAAAGTTTCTATTTAGGTTAGGTTTGTGTTTTCCATATCCCACATGTTAAAAAGAAGTCTTTCATATAAATAGAGATCTAATGTAGAGGTGTTCCATAAGATTGAAAGATGATCTAAGAGTGAAACATTGAGAGCTTTAGTTTTGAGTAGTTTCTAAAGCTAATAAGAAAAATTGTTTTTATAATTTTTTTTGTTTCCTAAGAGATTTGAAAATGCCATTCTACCAAAAAATGCAATTGCTGGCAATGCCCTTGTTAAGGTTGTGCACATCATGTTCTTGACGTTTGACATCCTCGTATTTTGTTCTTGATGTCAATTTTAGCTATGAAATCTGATTAAGATAGTGGTAAAAATACGAAAAACGTCAAATCATCATGGAGAGGATAAGGAAGTATCTTGATGAGAATCATTTGTTAAGCCAAGAACTCTAGAAACACAATGGTTTTATTTTTCTTAGAAAGCATGACAGTAAATTATTGTATCATTTCTTTATTTTTTAATATAAGAAACAAGAACTAGGATGTTGATTAGGGGGAAAAAATACTTACCTGTCCCAAAAGTAAAATTTTTGATGAATCTGTAGCGTACGAAGAATAACTAAATAAAAGATTCGTACATTGAGACGAAAATGGAAGCAGCAACTTACAAGGAAGAAGTTGGTTTAGTCATTAAGTCGTAATATGAACAAACACCATTATTGATCCAGACCAGCTTGTGGAACAAAAGTCTTAATGTGTTCCTTATTATTTAAATGTTGTTATGAAAGTCATATAGAGACAGCGCCGAAATGTTTGAATATATAAAAAGATGTGGGATCCGCTGTACTATTTGCACAGTGAATTCTTCTTCTATATAAACGATCGTTTCGATCGTTTATAAAACACACCTCAAAACACTTCTCTTCTATTCTCTCTCTGTATTAGTGTTATTTCTTTCTACGGATATAAAATTTCGCCCTTATTTAAATTCCTGCGATACAAATAAATTCCAGTTCTTTTATAACACGTTATCAGCACGATCACTCTGCGATTCGGTAAAATTTATTTGTATCATTTATACCCTGTTATAATGGTCGGTATACCGCCTCTACTATTATTTATACCATGTTATAATGGTCGGAATACCGCCTATATTATTTACTAGTAATTTAATTTATTTATTGGTCGGCCGAGCCGCCTTATATTCTGTTTATTATTTATTGGTCGGCCGAGCCGCCTTATATTCTGTTTATTATTTATTGGTCGGCCGAGCCGCCTTATATTCTGTTTATTATTTATTGGTCGGCCGAGCCGCCTTATATTCTGTTTATTATTTATTGGTCGGCCGAGCCGCCTTATATTCTGTTTATTATTTATTGGTCGGCCGAGCCGCCTTATATTCTGTTTATTATTTATTGGTCGGCCGAGCCGCCTTATATTCTGTTTATTATTTATTGGTCGGCCGAGCCGCCTTATATTCTGTTTATTATTTGTTTTAACCCATATAATGACCTTTGCAATTTCTGGCATTTTAAATCCATCTGGGATTCTCATATAGATATCAGTATCTAATGATCCATATAAATATGCCGTAACGACATCCATGAGACGCATTTCTAAATTTTCATTGGCCGCTAGGCTCATCAGGAATCTAAATGTGATTGCGTCCATGACAGGAGAATAAGTTTCCTCATAATCAATTCCTGGCCTTTGAGAGAAACCTTGGGCTACGAGACGAGCTTTGTATCTTGTAATCTCGTTTTTCTCATTTCTTTTTCGGACAAATACCCATTTGTACCCAACTGGTTTTACATCTTTGGGTGTGAGCACAATAGGTCCGAATACATTTCGTTTGTTAAGCGAATCTAATTCGACTTGAATTGCATCTTTCCATTTTATCCAGTCATGTCTCTTTTGACATTCATATACAGACTTTGGTTCTGGATCTTCGTTTTCTTCATTTATTTCCTTTGCTAAAAGGTATGAGAAAACGTCATCAATATCATCCATCTCATTTCGTTTCCATATCTTTCCATTATGGATGTAATTGATAGAAATCTCATGATTTCCTTCAGATTCAAGATGCTTTATATTGTCATTAGATTCACAATTTTCTTCGTCCAAAATATTTTCTGTTATTTTGGGAGTATCATGCTTTTCACATTCCTTACGTTTTCTAGGAAGTTTATCCTTTGAACCAATAGGTCTACCGCGCTTTAAACGTGTTCCTGATTCACGTGTATCAACTGCCGTTCCACCATTTTGTGGTATTTCAATACGAGCAGGAGTATTTGCAGCGGGTATATGTGATTTAGTTACCATTTTGGTATCAGCAAATGCATCAGGTAGCTGATTTGCTATATTTTGTAAATGCATGATACGTCGAACTTCTAGTTCTGACTGTTTCGTAGGAGGATCAAGGTGTAATAACGATGGTACACTCCATTTGATCTCTTTTCCTACTTGTTTATTGTCTCCCCCTAGAGTTGGGAATTCTTTCTCATTGAAATGACAATCGGCAAATCGTGCCGTAAACACATCACCAGTTTGTGGTTCTAGGTATCTTATTATTGATGGAGAATCATAGCCAATATATATTCCCAACCGTCTTTGTGGTCCCATCTTTGTACGTTACGGTGGTGCTATTGGCTATGATTCTCCATCAATAATAAGATACCTAGAACCACAAACTGGTGATGTGTTTACGGCACGATTTGCCGATTGTCATTTCAATGAGAAAGAATTCCCAACTCTAGGGGGAGACAATAAACAAGTAGGAAAAGAGATCAAATGGAGTGTACCATCGTTATTACACCTTGATCCTCCTACGAAACAGTCAGAACTAGAAGTTCGATGTATCATGCATTTACAAAATATAGCAAATCAGCTACCTGATGCATTTGCTGATACCAAAATGGTAACTAAATCACATATACCCGCTGCAAATACTCCTGCTCGTATTGAAATACCACAAAATGGTGGAACGGCAGTTGATACACGTGAATCAGGAACACGTTTAAAGCGCGGTAGACCTATTGGTTCAAAGGATAAACTTCCTAGAAAACGTAAGGAATGTGAAAAGCATGATACTCCCAAAATAACAGAAAATATTTTGGACGAAGAAAATTGTGAATCTAATGACAATATAAAGCATCTTGAATCTGAAGGAAATCATGAGATTTCTATCAATTACATCCATAATGGAAAGATATGGAGACGAAATGAGATGGATGATATTGATGACGTTTTCTCATACCTTTTAGCAAAGGAAATAAATGAAGAAAACGAAGATCCAGAACCAAAGTTTGTATATGAATGTCAAAAGAGACATGACTGGATAAAATGGAAAGATGCGATTCAAGTCGAATTAGATTCGCTTAACAAACGAAATGTATTCGGACTTATTGTGCTCACACCCAAAGATGTAAAACCAGTTGGGTACAAATGGGTGTTTGTCTGAAAAAGAAATGAGAAAAACGAGATTACAAGATACAAAGCTCGTCTCGTAGCCCAAGGTTTCTCTCAAAGGCCAGGAATTGATTATGAGGAAACTTATTCTCCTGTTATAGATGCAATCACATTTAGATTCCTGATGAGCCTAGCGGCCAATGAAAATTTAGAAATGTGTCTCATGGATGTCGTTACGGCATATTTATATGGATCATTAGATACTGATATCTATATGAGAATCCCAGATGGATTTAAAATGCCAGAAACGTTAAGTTCCAAACCTAAATAGTTATGTGCAATAAAATTGCAAAGATCATTATATGGGTTAAAACAATCTGGACGAATGTGGTATAATCGTCTCAGCGAACACTTAACAAAAGAAGGATACACGAATGATCCTATATGCCCTTGTGTTTTCATAAAGAAAACAACATCCGGATTTGTGATAATCGCGGTGTACGTTGATGATCTTAATATTATTGGAACTCAAAACGAAATCCAAAAGGCATCAAACTATCTGAAAGGAGAATTTGAGATGAAAGATCTCGGGCAGACAAAATATTGTCTAGGATTACAAATTGAGCATTCTCGAAAGGGTATATTTGTACACCAGTCTACATATACCAAACGAGTATTGAAACGCTTTAACATGGATAAAGCAACTCCTCTTAGCACCCCGATGGTCGTTAGATCACTTAATGTTGAAAATGATCCGTTTCGACCATCTGAGGAAAATGAAGAAATACTTGGTCCTGAAACTCCATACTTAAGTGCAATTGGAGCTCTTATGTATCTTGCAAATTGTACTCGACCTGACATATCCTTTGCTGTTAATCTTTTAGCGAGATTCAGTTCGTCTCCTACGCGAAGACATTGGAATGGAATTAAACATGTCTTTCGTTACCTTCAAGGAACAACTGATTTAGGCTTGTTTTATCCTAAAAGTTCAAAAGGTCAAATGATTGGTTTTGCAGATGCAGGTTATTTGTCAGATCCACACAAAGCTCGATCCCAGACAGGATATGTTTTTACAATTGGAGGCACCGCCATATCTTGGCGTTCTCAGAAGCAGACACTTGTTGCTACTTCTTCAAATCACGCTGAGATCATTGCACTCCATGAAGCAAGTAGAGAATGTGTATGGCTAAGATCAATAAGCCGACACATCTGTTCAAGCAGTGGGATTAACGAAAATACGGAGCCAACTATTCTATATGAAGATAACGCGGCATGTGTTGCTCAAACGAAGGAAGGATATATCAAAAGCGATAGAACCAAACATATACCTCCGAAGTTCTTCTCATACACTCAAGAGCTCGAGAAGAATAAAGAGATTTAAGTAAGATATGTTCGATCATGCGACAATACAGCCGACCTCTTCACAAAATCACTCCCTACCTCGGTATTCAGAAAACACATCCACAACGTTGGGATGCGCCATCAGAAGGATCTATGACTGTTCATTCGAGGGGGAGCTTACGTGGTTGTACTCTTTTTACCTTACTATGGTTTTTCCCATTGGGTTTTCCTGGAAAGGTTTTTAACGAGGCAACAAAGACGTTAAGCGAGAGCGGATAATGACACCGGCCCCCAAGGGGGAGTGTTATGAAAGTCATATAGAGACAGCGCCGAAATGTTTGAATATATAAAAAGATGTGGGGCCCGCTATACTATTTGCACAGTGAATTCTTCTTCTATATAAACGATCGTTTCGATCGTTTATAAAACCCACCTCAAAACACTTCTCTTCTATTCTCTCTCTGTATCAGTGTTATTTCTTTCTACGGGTATAAAATCTTCGCCCTTATTTAAATTTCTGCGATACAAATAAACTCCAGTTCTTTTATAACAATTAACTCTAACTTCTTGTGTTTTTATCTTAGAAAAGGTAAGAAGATTTGGGTGTTTTTGAAGTCAACGTTCGCAGAAAAGACTCTTAATTAAAATCTACATTATAATAGGGCAGTTGCATCACTCCTGATACGACAAGTCAGCATCACTCCTGATACGACAAGTCAGCGATATATGGGTCCTATTTTTAAAAAGTGTGAAAAAAATATCTGTGACTCGAACCCGGGTTATTGAGATCTAAACAACAACATTTACATTATAATAGGGCAGTTGCATCACTCCTGATGCGACACGTCAGCGATATGTGGATCCCACTTTTAAAAAGTGTGAAAAAAGTGTTTGTGACTCGAACCCGGGTTATTGAGATCTAAACAACATCATTTATACCACTGAGCTAAAAGATTCTTTGTACATTGATGACTGAAACAAATATATATTTATGAAGGTCGAAAATCTTTGATTTTTCGGTTTTCTCTGTGGGATCCACACTTATTTATTTTATCTAATGATTTAATAAATACTTTATAACTCACATTTTGAAATGAGATTCGTTAAAAAAAAGTCCAATAAACTTCTTTGGTCTGTAAGCGTTCTCTTCAATGGAAATTTAGGGCTTTCAATTTTTAATCATCGGTTCATGA
>NC_027748.1:31156325-31156498 GCF_000695525.1 Brassica oleracea var. oleracea | reverse complement strand
CCCTGATTGTTCAATAAGAGTTTATGTGATGTGAAACATATTTGTTTCTTTTCATCGGTTGCTTTGTTTAATATTTTTTCCTGCAAATAATGATGGCTTTGACAGTTCATTCACGGGAGCCAAGAAGTAAAAGAAGAAGAAGCCAGTGAGTGTTTGACATTTTCTGTCTTCTT
>NC_027748.1:31155550-31156280 GCF_000695525.1 Brassica oleracea var. oleracea | reverse complement strand
CACATTTTTTTTATTTTGATGGTTGTTAGGTTGAATGAAGATCATTGAATAAAGAAAATGTCGATGATCCAGAAGATTTGGAGGGTACTTTATATTTCTTTCTCTGTTAATTCTAGCGACATAAATTTGAACCTTACAGAGGGTATATTGCAGAGCATCCTAATGATGAGGAAGAGGTGGAGGGAATTTATCTGCACTAGCAACGTTACCCGTGGGAGGGAAGTGACATGGATTACTTATACGACGAGGTAAGCATATCATTAGATGGTTTGCGGTCCATCTTTGAGAGCCGTCGATTGTAAGTGTCTATCGTTTTGAAGTTGTACGACACTAAGATGTAAAGAATTACTAATCACGATTACCTTACTAGCACAGTTCTTTTGCACAACTATTGTCAATGGAATTAACACTGGAAATTGATGGTGCTATATTTCATGTTCCAAATGCTAACGCAAGCTCCAATGTTGATTCTCAGCTTTAACATACCAAAATCACAATGCAGTGGGTGTTGTAAGGTAATTCACTAGACACAAATGTTCAGTTGAAAAAGATTCTAAACTGTATTTATGCATCAAACTTATCATCCGTAACATAATAATATGTTTTTCTGTGCTAGGAACCGTTTGTAAATAAATGTCCCAGATGTATATGACTGCTTAGTTTGTTGCTTTTGACAGTGAAATCACTAAACTTGCAATGTGTCAGGACAACAAAAGCATCTCAGCTGATG
>NC_027748.1:31149447-31155373 GCF_000695525.1 Brassica oleracea var. oleracea | reverse complement strand
CGATAATCAGTAAGATTTTAACTGTTTTGTCTACTTTGCATTCATACCTCATTCTCCATCTAACTTCTCGGTGCTACTATATAATGATCAAGTCATTTTCTGCACAGATAGGCAAGTGGGGATGTTAGGTTGGGTGTTTGGTTTACTGGGCTTGGCTATACAAAGTCTGTTGTGACTCTAAAACTTTTACCTCATTTAACATTGATTCTGGTTCTTAGGAGAATTGCAGATTGTGAATGAAAGGCACAAGCAGGGAACATATGTGTAGCTGCGTTCGACTCGACATGTAGCGGTATCTGCAGATCCGATGATCCCATTGTGGAGGTTAACATGCAATGTGTTGACCTGGAAATCATTATTTGGAAGCTACATTTCGAGGCATTTCCTCAACATATAAATAGACCATAGACAGAGTTTGATATTTATAATACTCAGTGATCATGGAGTTTGTAGAAAACAGTCCTTTTGCATATTTTATATAGAACCAAGAGATATGTCATTTGTTTGATGATTGTATTATGATAGCTACTAACATATGAGATGACTAGAGAATGAGAAATGAGTATGAAACTCTTATATGGATAGCTTTTGTAAACACATTTGGGTTTATTAACAGTTGTGACAAGCAATTATGTTTATAGTAAAGGAAACCCGCCGCAGCGTCAATAACAAATGCGCCTATTTTTTTGTTGTTTGAGATTGAAATAGCTTATGGGTTTTCTAAATCAATATAATTGATTTGATTAAAGCTATCTTGGATGACAAAAGGAAGGATTGCAAGTTTAATAACTTCTACTTTAGACTTTAATTTCAACTAAATTATAATCAGTCTTTTATCCATATCATCTTAATTATAATCGTAAGGATTTATTAGAATAAATAAACATTTTCAACAATATTTAATATGTGATTTAATAAACAAAAGAACATATAGGATTTTTAGGATTTAAAGAGATTGGAGACAATAGTTAATGAATATGAAAAGAATACGAAGCAGATGATGAAAAATGATTTGAGCAAATTAGTGGCAACACAGAGTTAAGCCAAATAAAAATATCAATCAATAAAGAATGAAAGAAGAATGAGCAGGGTTAAGTTATTACACAAACCAAAACTAAGACAAATCAAACGACATAACGTGAAAACAAATGTAAACAAGACAAGAGAAGATAGTAAAGATAAAATGCATTGAAAAACTGAATGCTAGATTAGTAAGTAAGAGACAAAAATAGATTAAAATGCAAAAACTCTGCGCCTTGGCGCGGATAACGATCCGTAGTAAATAAAATGGTAGAGATGTGCGTTGCATAACCAATTGTTAAAAATAATGAAAAGTACTATTTAATAAAATGAGAAAATCGTGTAAAAAACTTAGAAAATGACATCTACTAACACTTTAAACCTAACTTTTTTTACTAGTACTTTAAACTTTTTTAATGATATTTGTATCATAAAAAAACCTTCAATCTGGCTAATTTATTCATCAAGTAAAAAAAACTGTCATGTACAGATAAATCTGATGATGTGTCGATTTTTTTGAAAAAATGATTATTTAATTAATAAAATAAATAAAAATTAAATAAGGAAACAGAAAATTAAAAAAAATCGGAAAACTATATAAAAATTCAGAAAATTAAATTAAAAATCAGAAAATTAATTAAAATTTCGTAAATAAATTAGAGTTAATTAAAATACAGAAAATTAAATTAGAATACAGAAAATTAAATAAAAATTCAGAAAACTAAACAAAAAGTAAAGAAAAAACCACAAAGTTAAAAAAAAAATAGAAGATTAAAAATAGTTATTTTTTTAATTACAAGATTATTTTTTTAAAGAAAACAAACATATCATCACAATAACAATTTCAAACATATCAGTGATAACGACGGTGGTTTCTCTCATAACCATTAACAATGACTTTTTTGACATATCTCTAATGATGGTTTCCAACATCATCGTTAAAAATGACGGTAGATATGCTAATAACGATTTTTTCGACAACCATCATTTAACGATAATTTCATAAACGATAATTTCATAAACGACAGTTTTAAATGATGGTTGTCAAAAACATCGTTATTGACATATCTACTGTTATTTTTAACGATAATGTCATAAACGTCACTGTTAATGTTTATGAGAGAAACCACCATCGTTATCAGGTGTATGTTTGAAATTGTTATTGTCAACGATGATATGTTGTTTTCTTTTAAGAACAATCTTGTAATTTAAAAGAAAAAACTATTTTGATTTTTTTTAATTTTAATTTTTTTCTTTATTTTTGTTTAATTTTCTGAATTTTAATTTAATCTTATTTATTTCTGAATTTTTATTTAATTTTCTTTATTTTAATTAATTCTAACTTATTTTGAAATTCTGATTAATTTTCTGAATTTTATTTAATTTTTATTTATTTTTTAGTTGAATAATTATTTTTTCGAAAAAAACGGATACATCATCACATTTACATGTACAACATGTCAATTTTTTACTTGATGAACAAGTAAGCCAGGTCGGAGGTTTTTTGTTATACAAATATCATATTGAAAGTTTAAAGTGATAGTTAAAAAACTTTAAGGTTTAAAGTGTGTCCCTTTCGAAGTTTTTTATGCGGTTTTTCTTAATAAAATTATCACATTATTGGTTAAGTTGGATACAGTGGCACCATTAAAATTATCACATTATTGGTTAAGTTGGATACATGCTTTGATTTTGAATATAAAACAAATTATTGGACTGATTACAGCTAATCATCATAAGATAATGTAAATCCAGGGTACACGCAGAGCCGTGCCTCCATTTACCAAAAAGAAACATTGTGTTAGGGCATCATTTTTCCAAAACATATCTAATAGCATATTATATTTCATTTATTACTAATTTTAAGTATAATATATACTTTCTTGCTCTGTTTTTTCTTTTTGTTTTTACTAGTTCTTATTAACCGTAAGTTGTGATATTCTGAGATCCTTTGAAGTCTCCAATGAAATATCAGTGTTAAAAATAATAATAATATATACTTATATGGGCTTAATTTTAAAACTTTATAATGATACTAGTAAGCAAGATATGGGTCACAATAAAAAAGACATTTATTAATCCATATTAGTTCACTATTAAAATTAAATTTTACTAAAAAAAAATAAAAAAGGTTTTGTTAATTTTGCAAAAATTAGTGTAACAAAACAACTTCACTGACTTACCATCCTTTTTTTATTTACTGTAATTTGTTTTTGATAAAGACCTTTTACGACTTACCGTCTTCTTCTCGGCAAAATGTTCTCAAACTCAATATTTCATATCAATAAAGTAGTTTCATCTCATTTTTTCGAGTA
Organism: Brassica oleracea var. oleracea; assembly: GCF_000695525.1. Classification (NCBI taxonomy): domain Eukaryota; kingdom Viridiplantae; phylum Streptophyta; class Magnoliopsida; order Brassicales; family Brassicaceae; genus Brassica; species Brassica oleracea. Next base: position 31,152,038 of record NC_027748.1, on the reverse strand, counting down.
ATTCTTGTGTCCACCCCTAGAGCTAGCCAATAATAACTTGTCACATCATATTTAGTTTTTGGAAGAAAAAAAAAAGTAAAAAATATAAATGGAATTATCTACAAAATTAAAAAGAGAAAAACAATTAAAAAAAAGGAAAACAGAAAAGTACGTCGAAGTTGTTTAACGCCGTCTTCTTTTTTATCGACAAATCAAACCATGTTCATCCTTTTCTGTTTCTTTAATTCGAAAATTATAGAATAAGCAAGGAAGAGTTGGTTGGGAAAATAAATTATGGAATAAGCAAATCAAACCATGTTCATCCTTTTCTGTTTCTTCAATCCTTGCTTATTCCATGTTCAAGAAACCCTAAACCATGTTCATCCTTTTCTGAGCATGCTTTTCATATAAACACTAAACCTCGTAAGCCTTTTTACAAAAAAATAAAATAAACACTAAACCTTTCATTGCTAGAGATGGTTGGATGACTACTCTTCCTTCTTCTCTATGCTCTTTATATTCACAAACTTCCATCTAGTAAGTGTCCATGATTTGGTATTATTTTGAACTAAGATTTTTAATTAAAAACAGAGAAGCTAAGTTAAAAACAGAGAAGCTAAGCCTGAGTTATTGTCAAAAGAGAGACTGAGCTTGTTGATCAAAAGGTTGATCACATGATCCAGGACCTTCAAAGCAAAACTTTGTAACGGAAGTTGAGTACCAAGAAGGTCCAATGACAAAAAAAAAAAACAGATAAGCTGAGATTCAGGTCAAGGGAACCGAACATCAGAAGTTGGTGATCAAAGAAGACACCAAACAGAAAAGAAGAAGCACAACTGAGAGGGAGCAATAGCTGTAAGCGTTGTGAATTCATATGAGGCTGCTTCAGAGTATGTTCCAGTTAACATCATCACTACAAGAAAACACAAATTTAACGACGGCCAAAATCGTCGTTATTTCCTCGGAAAAGAAGGCTTACGAGGAAATGGCGATGAAAGGCGTTTCGTCGTTATATGATTGTCGTAAGAGAAGATTCGTCGTCATTTCCTCGTTAATTAGCGAGGTTATATTTTCCTCGTAAAGAAGAATTAAGTTTTCGTCGTAAAGACCACGTGGGGTTTCCACGTAACGCGGTCGTTGTGCTTCCTCGTAAGAAACTCGTAAATGATTCGTCGTAAAAGACCCGCAAAAACCTCTAAATAAATTCGTCGTAATAAAAACGTAAGGAACACGAAAACAATTCGTCGTAATAGAATCGTAACTAAATCCACGTAAAATCCTCGTTAATTGTTCCTCGATATTTCGTCGTTAATTTTCCTCGTTAATACATCGGGAATTAGCGACGCAATTACTTTGTTTTCTATTTACTGAATTTATAAATAAAAATTATATTTATTTAATTTATTAATAAAATTTTAATTGAAATTAAATCGAATAGAAAATTTTTTTTGGCCGAATTAAAATGAAATTATATAATATATAAATAAGTTTTGAATTTTAAAATACAATAACAAAAAAAAAAACTAATGCTGCATTGCCGCGTCGTAGAATTCCTCGCTCCTTCTCGAGAGATCTTCCTCGTTGACTTGCACGGATGTCTCGCCTGGAATGGGGTTTTGTTGTCTCATGGTCCTGAACATGGCCTCCCATTCCGGATTTGTGGCCGCTATGACGTCCAAGAAGTTCTCGAGACCAGTCATACGAGCTGTGAACGACGATTTTGTCGAGGCCAACTCGTTTTGTGTCGACGACAGCTGATGTTGTGTCGTCTCCAACACGTCGCGCAGCTGAGAGACTTCATCATCCCGTCTCTGGCCATAAGAGGAAGTCGCTCTCGGAACATCGTTGACGGAACCAATCCCCAACACACGTCCCTTTTTCTTGGGAGCGACCTTAAAAAACAATAAAATATATATTAAAATTTAAATTTTAAAGTAAAATGGAATTAATAAAAAATTTATATAAAATTTACCTCCTCGTAAATTCTATCCACTTCTATTGTGGATAAGACGACGGGTGATCCGTCGGCGGACTCCTGCGCCAGCTGGGTCTCACGCTCGTCAATACGAGCTGCCACATCATTGTAGATCTTCTCAGACCTCTCATCTACAAATGCGCCCGCCTTGTTCTTGTGGGTCCGATCGAAAAGTTCCATAAGAGTCGGTAAACGTCCCAACTCCTTGGCCTAAAAATAGTTAAGAAAGTTTTTATTATATATATATACGAGTAGTGAGCAGTACGCTGGTGCTTGCGAATAGTCTGCAAAATTTAAATTTCTAAATTAAAGTCAAGAGTAAAAAAAAAAATTATGAACAGTATTAACTACGTAATTAATAAAATTACGAAACCTAAATTTTCTAAACTAATTTCGTAAACTAAATTCCCTAAACTAACCACCTAATCTAAATTCCCTAAACTACTTAGAGAGGAATGAGAGACTTACCATGGTGAGAGGAAATAGAGAGGCTGTAGAGAGGAAATAGAGAGGAAATGAAGAGGGCCTGCGGTTTCGCCTATATATAGGATTACGGTTCGTCGAAGATTAATCGCAAAATAACGAGGAAAGACAGAGGCCCGTCTTTCGTTTCGTCGCAAGGCCCACGCAAATTAAC
>NC_027748.1:31144913-31148792 GCF_000695525.1 Brassica oleracea var. oleracea | reverse complement strand
TTGAACAACACCGATTTTTTTCTGAAGACAATTTGAATATCGGAACGGGAACTTGCCCATTGCTTTTAATATGTAACTCGCTTCTTGAGCAAATATCCGGCAAGTCCAACCTCGATTTTATGTTGTCTTTTGTCTTCCCTGGGACATTCAATATTGTATTCATGATGTTCTCAAAGAAATTCTTCTCTATATGCATCACATCAAGGTTGTGGCGCAGAAGGAGATCCTTCCAATATGGTAACTCCCAAAATATACTCTTCTTGTGCCAGTTGTGATGAACACCGTAAGAATCAGGCATATTACGAGGGACATGCCAATTACCACCCCAGCGAACTGTTTCGTTAGCTCCGTAGTAGTCGATTTGCGCTTCAATTTGTTCTCCAGTTAGATATGGAGGAGGAGTGTCTCTCACAACCTTTTTGTGCCTAAACAAATTCTTGTTTCTTCGGTACGGATGGCCAACTGGAAGAAATCGACGGTGACAATCGAACCAACTTGTCTTTCTACCATTCTTCAGTTGAAATGCATCTGTCGTTCCATTACAATATGGACAAGCTAATCTCCCATGTGTAGTCCATCCAGACAACATCCCATAGGCAGGAAAGTCACTTATGGTCCACAAAAGCATAGCTCGCATCGTAAAATTCTTCTTCGTTGAGCAGTCATACGTCCTCACCCCTGTTGACCACAAATCTTTCAACTCTTTTATCAGTGGTTGTAGGAAAACATCAAGTGACCTTTTTGGATGCTTCGGACCGGGTATTAATATGGTCAAGAATAAAAACTCCCGTTGCATGCACATCTCCGGTGGCAGGTTGTATGGCGTAAGAAAGACAGGCCACAATGAATATTGTCTCCCTGACATTCCAAATGGACTAAATCCATCTGTGCATAATCCGAGGTACACATTCCGGCTATTGCTAGCGAAATTCGGATGTACTTTGTTAAAATTTTTCCAGGCTCTTGCATCTGATGGATGAGTCATCTCACCATCCGTCTGAGTATGCTCGGCATGCCACCTCATCTTTCCAGCAGTCTGCTCCGATTGGTACAATCTTTTCAATCTATCTGTAATTGGTAGGTACCACATCCTTTGGTACGGTACCCTATTACGTCCCCTTCCTTGCGGCTTGAATCGTGGTTTCTTGCAGAATCGACATTCTTCCAACTTCTCATCATCTCCCCAGTAGATCATGCAGTTGTCGATGCAAACATCTATCATCTCCGAAGGCAACCCAAGACTATAAACCAGTTTCTGAATCTCATAATAAGAATCAGCAGACTCATTGTCTTCCGGCAAATACTCTTTAAATAAATCTGCCCATTCGTTCATGCAACTTTCAGGTAGATTGTGATCAGTTTTAATATTCATCATTCTAGCAGCCAATGACAATTTAGAGAGACCTTCTCTACAACCACTGTAAAGTGGTTGATTTGCCGCATCTAACATTTCATAAAACTTTTTTGAATCTATGTTAGGTTCTTCATCTTCATCATCATGAGCTACGAATGCATCAGTTACCATATCATGAACCCTATCATAATCTACCATCGGCTGATCCTCCTGATGGTAACTATGTGCATTATGCAATTGATGATCAACCGGTTCTTCTTGAAAGTTGCTATTACTACTACTAGCTTCATTCTGATCATAACTATAACCTTCTCCATGTTGAAACCAGATATAATAATTTGGCGTGAAACCTCTATTTACTAAATGCTTCCAAACATTTTCACGATTTGCCAACTTTGAATTGTTACATTTCCTACAAGGACAGAATATTTTACCGCTTTCTTGGGCGAGCGGTGTAGAATCTGCTTGATGCATAAAACGCTCCAACCCAGCAAGATATTCTTTCGTCACTCTCCCGTTAGCATCTCTATGCATATACATCCACCTCCGCAACTCGAAAATATTTCCCAAGCCCGACATTTTTTTCACGTTTTTTTTCTTGTTGGTGTGCTTAAAATTATGTTCAAACCTCCATATATATAGAAAATTTTCGAATCTGGTAGTTGAATTTTGCTAGGAATTTACGACGAAAAATTAGGTTGGTGGCAAAAAAAACGTGTTAAGTTGGTGGATTTCTCGTTCTTTCCTCGTAAGTTATTTCCTCGTAAAAATCATGCTAAAATTACGACGAATTTGCGACGAAACACATTTTTCTCGGAAAAACCACGTCAACTTACGACAATTCTACGAGGAAAAGCTTTACTCGGTATTTTACAAGGCCATTACGAGGAAACTTTATATTTCCTCGCAATTTCATCGTTAAGTCATCGTAATTTCACGAGGAATAGTTTTCCTCGTTAAATTTCCTTGCTAAAACTGTGTTTTCTTGTAGTGCATCAAGAGCGTGGACTTTCCAACACTCTAGGGTTAGGGTTACAAGTACATTGGTCGGAGGTGAATTCGAGATTGGATTTGAAAGCAAGGAATTAAAGACTCAGAAAATCACAAACACAGGTTCGTCTCTTCTCTGTGATCTATTTTTCTTCAGCCGACAAAGAAGAAAAATATTATTCCACGGCGTTAAACAACTTCGACGTCTTTTTCTGTTTTCCTTTTTTTTTAATTGTTTTTCTCTTTTTAATTTTGTAGATAATTTCATTTATGTTTTTTACTTTTTTTTTTCTTCCAAAACTAAATATGACGTGGCAAGTTATTATCGGTTAAGTGAACCTATAGTTTCACCCTAGGGAGTGGACACAAAAATTACTCTTTTTTTTCTTACAAATCACTTTAATTAATGATTTTAAGTGACTGTTTTTCAACACAACTTTTTATAAATGAGGGCATTTTTTTTGATCGTTTATGTATGCTATTATTGCTCGCACGGTTCTGGGTACACGTAACCATTTTATATGGTAACATTTGAAACTTAACGACACCACTTTTTGTGTTAATTGATCGAAACCAATTATGAAGAGGCACAAGTGATCAATAACTCATCTTCAATGAAAATATATATAACAGAAATTGTATTTATATAATTATGCGAGTATGTATGAACAAATTGTAATTAATAAAATATGATTAGTTAGGTATCTTGGCTGTCATGATCTAATTTTTATGATAAATTATGAAGATAACGCACAGTAGTGATCTTAATGTAGTTCATGTGTTTAACGTGGAATCTATCTTCTTACCAAACTAGATTAAACGAAGATTAAGCACTGTAATAATAATTAAAAAAAAAAAGAATAAGAAAAAACCTCAGATTACAAACTTACAATTGGATAAATTTTTGTTCGTTGTAAATGAAGTGACGGGGAAATACTTCTGTTATCATCTATGTTACATGGAAACGGAAGCGGGTACGCGGAAACGGAAGCGTATGTAAGCGCAGAAGCGAGATTTTTTGAAAAATTAGGAAGCGGGTACGTATTGGAAGCGTATATCCATATATATGTATATATATATGTATATATATATATATTAAAATATAAGATTTTTTTTAAAACAATTAGGACTAAAAATTATGTGTTATAAATTTAAATAAATTATTTATTCATTTGTAATAATTTTGTAATGATTTCATATTAAAACTGTGAAAATAGACATAAATTAAGTTTAAAAGAAATTATTATATTAATTATTGTTAATGCTTCATAAATAATTGACACAATATATTTGAATATATGATATATGTTTAATAAAAACCTCAATACATAAAGATAATTTATAGTATTAATTTTAATATTTATATATTTATATTCTCTATTCATTACTATTAAAATTTTGATTTTACAGAAATTAATAACTACGATTATATTTTTATTGATATTCAACCTTGTATTTTTTTTTAAAGAACGGAAGCGTGATTCCAAAACCGAATCATAAGCTTCCAACGTGTTTTTAAAAAGAATATTTTGGAA
>NC_027748.1:31124032-31141411 GCF_000695525.1 Brassica oleracea var. oleracea | reverse complement strand
TGTTGTAAATGAAGTGTTGGGGAAATACTTCTGTTATCATTACTGTCGACCAGAAGGTCCATATATATACAAGGTATTAGACCGTCATAAGGTCATGTTTATCCTAACAAGATAAGGATAAGGATAAACACTATGTTACAGATATACATGGAATATATACTAGATAAACACATAGTCTCTGGTTGTCTTTATCATGTCCCGGATTGGACCTGCCGTACGGGCTGGTCCATGGTCGATCATCGTTTGGTTTATAACATTGTTTTTTTTTCTTTGAACACACAGGATAAATTTTTGTTATTTTCTTCTTTTGTAATATACAAAGAAAAACAACAGAATTGACAACGATAGCTAGATTTCAAAATAAATACACAGCCTTACCTCTTCACACTCTCTCTACTTTCATTTTCAGCAAACCCTTCTGTGAGTTGTTGTCTTCTTCTATCAACTCTTTTTGCACGTAAAAATTACAAATGATTTGGTTTTGTTGTTAAACAAGTGTCCATTGTTTAAGTCTTGCATGTTATATATCCAAGTGTCGATTGCCTAGAGTCAAGTGCTGTTACAGTTATTGTTTGTATGTGTTCGATAGGGATTACTATATATGTCGGGATCTAAATAGTTTATTTCCCAAGGTTAAGTGTCATGCTTTTTGCTTGATAGCACACCAAGTACATAGAGATGTAAGAATGAGGTATATATTAAGCTATTCATTGATTGTGCACCATATACAGAACCACAGCTGTCAATGCAGTCTGATGTTGCATATCACGTCTTCTATCTTCTTCATCTAAGTTTCTTAAATTTCAAAATTAAAATCTTAAAAAAGTACTCACTTTTTTCTTGTAATTAGTGTAATTAGTATAATTATTCTTGAGTTTAAGCAGGAAAAAAACGCTTAGAACGTGCAAAGTGCATCCACCTTTTTTTCTTAAGAAGAAGACCGAGTCGCAGTTATTCTTATAATTCAATCATCTTCTCATCACCAATTCAATTCTTCTATTGGCTCCTCTTCAGTTTCTTCTCCATACGCCAATTAAAGAGTAAGGACTTTCTTTCTATACAATTATCTAAAGTTCCCAACCTACCGTCCTCATCATTATCTTCCTCTGGCTTATTTGATAGGATACATAGTAAGAACCAGAGATGGACTTTGTGCAGAGAAAAGTGAACAATTTAGGAAGTAAAGTTGCTACTTTCCCTTATATTGAAACTATTGGAAGAGCTCTCTTTTCCTCTTCCTTCTTCTTCTCTGCTTGGCATGAGTAAGACTCATCAACTACATCCTCTGTTTTCCTCTTACCCTTTTTAGATTTAATATCCTCATCATAACAATCTTAATTAGAATTTAAATAGAGATTGATCAGGTTGATTTCTAGATTCCTAGAAACATTGGAAGATGGTGTGAAATTTAATTTTGGTAAGGTATATCTTAGGTTTTGTAGTAGATGGGTATGTGTCCATATATTGACCGCAATTCATGTCTGATGTGAGACCTCTAACGGTATCAGATACTCCTCTCAATTTATGATTGGACTCAACTAGAGCTTTTTTTTATCTTTGTTATATTTAGTTACATGGAGCTCAGCTCCAATTGGGAAGGAGCACAGGATTACTCGAGACCGAAGTTCGGATATTCAGGAGACCAGATTAAGCATCTTATGGCTATTAGTATCATAGTGAAGACGCTTGGTGGACTTGTCTTCATCTATGGCAGCTTCTTTGGAGCTTTCCTCTTGGTACTTACTCTCAGTTTGCTCTTATTATATTCTAGAACCAATTCTAATTAGAACGAGATAACAACTTCATAAGTATATATATATCTTCGAATGTAATGTAGTTCCTTATAATTTGAGCTTCATCTTATAGTTATAGATCTCTTGGTTTCATGCCAAACCAATCTGTTTCCTTGTTGTTATATAGCTTCTACACCAATTCATTGTTACAATGATCCATCACGATTTCTATAGTAATCGTGTCGACATTGAACAATTTGGACTCCTTTATCTCAAATTGAAAAGGGTAAGTAACAACATGTATCTCTCTTTTTCAGCCACTTTGGTTTCTTTTAAATCTCACTTCTGTTTTTTTCTAATCCTGTCGGTTTGTTTGTTAAGATCTTGAATGAAACTGTGTCTTACGACACCGTAAACAATTTCTACAAGTCAAACTTTGACGAGCAGCATGTTGAGAATGTCATATCAAAATTCCGTGAGGTGTGTTCTTGCGGCCTATATATGTGTAATAAGTTTTACATAACGAAATGTTTCTGCTGACTGAGTATAATATGTTTTGTGTAGCTTACGGATCAGGCAGCTACAAACTCTTCGTTGTTTGGACATGCCGAGTTTGTTCAGCATCTCTTAAGCTTCATCAAAGGATTGGCCGTAGTAGGGGCATTGCTCTTTTTCTTGACAATGAAACACAAACTCAACAAAGCGAAAAAAGAATCCAAAGTAAAAACTGACTAAAACTAAGCCCACTTTCTTTTGTTTTCGAAACACAAGCCCACTTTCTATATATTTCTTTTCTTTAAAGATTTCATTTGATTCCCTTTGTCTTTATGTCTTAGATTTAGATCTAAACATGGAATCATTTTTTTACTTCAATCGTGACTAACGATGCTTTAATATTTAGGCAGAAGCATAGCAGTGAATATTCTAGTATACATTGCAATCCAGGAAAAAAGAATGAGGGTTAATCAATCTAAATATTTAAATTACACGAAAAAGACAAGTCTCTTCTCCTTTTGCAAATTGACGCTATTTGAAACAGTTATCTACTCTATTAAAATAGAGTCTTATTTTATATCTACTTATAAAAAGTTGTCATTTATAATTTTGGACTTATTCATATCTCATTAAAACAAAATATAATAACCCATATAATTCAGATGAACTGAATATAACAATCCCAACAATTCCGATGGAAATTTTTGGTATATACCAAAAATTTCAACTATTTAATGTCATTAATCACTATGAAAACTTACAAAATTATTATATATCACCAACTCAACTTATCAGACTAACAAAGCAAAATTTCATATAATGATATAGCTAAACCGATTCAAACTATTGGCCCAACAATCCCATATGGGTATGGCAATGGTTGATATGCAAATGACACTAAAATTTTAATCTCACATTCAGTTACATATACTTTACAAATTTTGTATAGTACGGTTTTGTGAATTTTATATTGTATTGTATTTTATATAACAGTTATATTTGAATTTCATTCATTTATAGATACATGTGTTTTTATAAAATCACATATATTTATTGATGAATCATTCATTTTATTTCATATACCAAAACTGAACTCCATAATTTATAAATTATGTGGCCTATTATCTATACTATTAAAGCAAAATACCTCCTAAGATTTTGTCCATAGTTTGACACTATAATTACAATTTTATGCCATTAAGAGAATATTCTGATATTAATGATGAGATCCATTAAAAATCGTTAAAACAAGGAAAATGAAAAATGAAAAAAACACGGGACCTACCTAAAATATTTATCGGAAATAAAAAGAAACAAATGGATCAACCTATAATTAGTGTCCACTGCAAAAAGGAAATTAATCTATTCTAATATTCACCTCTACTAATTAAATCAATAAGTATAAACAATTCGAAAACTATAAAATTCACTCAATCTAATTAAACTGATGAGTTCAAACAACACGACTATGGAGGTTGGGATGTAGCTTTAAAATCTATGCTATAAAATTTTGTTTATAATTTTTTTTTTTTGTAGATGTATCAGTTGTAGCTGTAAAAATTAAATAGATTAATACAATGGTAGGAATAGTTCTAGAAAATATCAAAACTGTAAATAGATTATCTTATATAAAAATACATAATCTTATATTTAACCAAAGTTTTAAAAAGAAACAAATATACGGAATATACATAATTGATGAAAATATAAATTATAATTTCATCTTAGTTAAGATCTTTTCAAATCCAGTAGTTAATATATCCCAAATCTATAAATTTCCACATTTTCCACAATCGGTACAACATGTAAATTTTATTTTCAAATGACTAAATATTTTTGTATTAAAAGAAGATCTTTTCAATATCTAATTTCCGAGAATATTCATCCCACATTTTAATTCAAAATCTTCTAAGTATATGTGATTCTACCCAGTGGCGGATCCATAATTATTATTAATTGGGGGCACTTTAATACTAACTCATTTAGATAAAAAAAAGTTTCATAACTAAAATTTTTTTACAAATTTATCCTACGAAATTCCATATTTTGGAATCGTTTAACAACTACTTCGTTTGTTACTTTTTCAAACAACTCTTTTTCAACAAAGCAAACAACACAATCATTTAAAAACTGATCACTTATTCGGTTTCGCAGGCTAATCTTCACAATCTTCATCGTTGAAAAACATCTTTTAACTGTAGCGGTGGCAACAGGTAAAGTCAACACTAACTTCAAAAGCCGATAAATCTGAGGATGTGAAAGATGTTTCTTTGTCTTCACCATCATGCATGCAAGATCTCCAAGATCCTTCAAATTAGAAAATCTTTCATCCTCCCGAATATTGTCAATATAGAGACCTAGTTGATGCTCAAGAGTAATTCGCTCAATAGGACTAAAATCTTCAGGATAAAACTCAGACAATCTCGTAACTTTTAACTGATCAAACTCCTAAAATTACCAAATATATACAAACTAATCTTCAACTATGATATATGCCTTAGTTTAAACAAGAAAATGATATTTTACAAAAAAAACAAGAAAATGATACTCTTACTTTTATAGATTGACTTTCTTATATTTCGAATGTTGATAAAACTCTCACTTCCAAGGTTCTCTTCGCAACAACTATTATTTCCTTTTTTTTTGGTCAAACAACTATTATTTCCTTTTTTTTTGTCAGCTTTCTATTAATAGTAAAGGAGCCATTCTATTATTTTCTGTTAATGTAAAAAAAAAACATTTCCTAACGCCTGAAAATCTCTTGGAAAAGTTTTTAATTTATAGCTTTGTTTTGTCCCAATAGGCGTATGAACGTGCCACTAAATTAGACGAGACCAAGATTTTTTCCTTATAGTAGAGAGTGCAAACATATTTTTGATAATAATGAGCACCAAAACAAATAAGTATTTACACTTTCATCTTTGTCGAAATATGGAACCACTGTTATTTTACTACATATGTAATAATACATTTATTTAATAATAATGAGAACTAAAAAAGTAGGACTACTATTATTTACACAATATACAACAAAACGTCATATAATTTTATATACATATAAATCTATAAATATATAAAAAGTAACTCGCACTCGGGGGCCGATCCGTTGTGATGTTAATATGAAATATATAGTGAAAGTATTATCAATTTTTAGTCTTCAATAATACACTTAAATGAAGGTAATGTGTTTATAGCTAAAATTATAAATTTTACATACGATAAAAATAGAGAAATTTCTTAGGATATCCTTTTTAGTTTATTTTCACAAAAATAGTCTTTAAGAAAGAAAATGATCAAAAGAAGTTTTATTAAAAAGTAAATATACATTTAAAAAATAAACAAAAATATTAAAAATTTCAAAATAAAAAAGACTATTTTGGTTATTTTTTTAAGGCTATTTTGGTGACAAAAAATTAAAAATGCTATTTAAGAGAATTTCTCCAAAAATAATAATGTCTTAATAATATTGATGAATTATGTTCATCGTTATATGCTAGCAACATCCATTTTTTTATTATTTGAGAAGTATTATAGAAAACTAACCTTGAGCTAACGTGTTATTATCGAAATTGTCATTTCCTACATGGCAACATCATAAGCTCTCTCACGCCATATATTCAAAAACCTTTTATTTATTAGACTAATTACAAAAATTGCCATTGATCATTAAATTGTAACTTGACATAATATACTATAAGCTTTTTCGTTATTGACTAAAAAAAACAAAAGACCATGTGAGGTTTAATGCGTGGTGCTATGGTTGCGCAAATTAGGCAAATAAGTTAATGCATAATGATATATTCATCAAAAATATTGACCCATAATAAATTTTTGTATTTATTGTTGAGACAAAAAATATTGTATTGGTTTTTACACGTATTCATCATATAGGAGGTTCTATAATTTTCACATGATATGCATATGTTATATAAAAAGGGGATAGTAAATGTAATTATTTTTAAAAAAATTTGTACTGCTTAATTCAGCTTACGAGAAAAGAAAGTTGTGTGTCCTGGAATATATATAGATGATATGTATTGTCTTCTGTCTCACCATGCATTTTTAATATACCTAACATGATAGCACTCTCTTTTTTTGGGTGTGAGTCCATTTTTTTAATTTCAATGTTAACTAACATAATATCTATACTGTGTCATTTCTTTGGTTAATTTTTTTTTGAAAGAAAAAACATTTATTGGTTCATACACTGATATTTGTATGGTTTGTTATATTAAGTTTTATTTCATGGTGGAATGTTTTTGAATAAGATATCTCGAACAATATAAACATGCCATATAACAGTTTTCCGTTTAAACCATAATTTCGGTCATTTGGGAAACTTGATGAGGGGATCTAACTTGGTCAAGAGGTAAACTAAAAGCTTTCCTTATATGTGTATGTATATGAATACATCCATTTTCAAGGTTAGCTTTTGAATGAGGAGCAACATATTGGCTTTAATTGGTAGCAATACATTTATCACAGAATATACGCATAAGAGTATCCTTTTCCTTTCTAAATGAACTCCATTACACTTAAATTGGTAACATATTTTACTTTCCCAACTTACAGGCAAACTAATCATTTATGTTTATGTATAGAAAGCTGGTATTACTCAAAAAATGTATCTAATTTAGATTATATCTTTTAAACGAATTTACCTATAAAAATTTATTTGTTAAACGAATTGGTCTATTATGTTTTATTTTATATAGTTTAAACGAATTAGCCTTTAAAAAGCTGTTTGGCCTCCTAGGTAATCATCTCACCCCCGTATAAGGAAGTTAGATTATGAATTCAATTTTTAGGAATCAAATAAAAATTTTACTTTTATTGATTTTATTCAATTTTCATATAAAAAGGAAGCTAGATTATGTTTTCAAATTTAAGGTAAGTTTTAATAACTTTTTTAGAACGCAAATTATGTGAAATTAAATAGTAGTATTATCTTTAATTACGGCGATTTGATTTTATGTCATTAACCTGCGTCTTGCGTTTTGTTCTTAATATAAATACGTTGTCTACAACGCATCGAAACATCACACCCTTCTTCTCGAACTTCTATACCAAAACATTTTCCCGAGCAAACACATGGCTAGCTTTAACTCCATTTTCGATTTGGAGCCTTTTAAGACTATATATTTCATTAGATCTAATATTTGTGCGTATAACTTTAAAATTCCTAATATCAGTAGATTAAAGGTAATAATTTTTTTTGGTCACTCATTCCGTGCAGGGCGCGGATTATCACCTAGTCATATATTATTTTGTATAGCCAAATGTAAAATCAAATCAAGGTTATCTAATTTATTAAGCAACAAAATAAATATATGTCCAGGCCAAAATTAAATTTTTACATATAAACATCTACTATATAAAAAGTAGCACCAAAATACAAAACATATAATAACAAAAAAACAATTCTAAAAATATCAATTAATATACACTAGTTAGAAACAATATATAACACCAGATATGCTGTCAAAAAATAAATATATATATATATATATATAACACCAGATCTAAACTAGAAATATAAAACGTCTAAAACAAACCATATTTTTTATCTAATAAAAATGAATAACCGCGCATAGCGCAGATCTATTTCTAGTATATATATAAGAATCTCTCGGTTAAATAACACAATGGCCAGACCTTACGTATCACAACAAGAATATAAAGAGAGTTAAGCAAAAAAAACACACATATATATGCACATGACAATGTGTTTCAGAAAAAAAAATGCACATGACAAGATGTATATTGACCATCTTTGCAGAACTGTTCTCGTTCTACGGTTCTAGCTTAAATAAGAACCAAATATTTTTTTTTGTTATATAGTTTTTCTGTAACTCATCTGTTTTCATTTAACTATTTATATATGGTAGATTCACAACACGTAAAAACGAATTAGGATCTGTAGCATTAAAAACATCAACTTTAAATCAGTCAAACTAATCGCATTTCAGTAATGATTCAGAAATACATTTGGCATAATATTATAACTTGTAACAAGTCAAACTAATCACTAGTTGTAGTATCTTAAACAATGTTGTCACTTATAGTAGGCGTTTACTCTCGTCCTTTTATATATAATAACAAACCACAGTTTGTATATTTAATTTTCCATCATTCAATTACCATATAGTCGTCTCTTTGGTGATCATCATCTTCCTTCCTAACAGACTTTCATTTTCTGTCTGGTTCATTTAAACACAAATAGATATACGATTATTTATCTTTCCTACTTCGGGAAAAAAATATGGAGAAAATGTTGGGTCTTATCCATGCCGGTCGAATTGTTTTCTCGTTTGCGTTTATCATGTCTGCTTGGAGAGAGTAAACACTAATCAAAATATAGATCTAAATGATATATATTGGTTTTTCTTTAATCTAATTGTTCATATTCAATGTTTTTTCCTTAGGGTATGATGATGAACGTACTTGGTTGGTATTTAACCTTAATGGTGAAGAAGCTGCTGAGGAGTACATAATTCTTGGTATAGTAATGAAGGTAATTGGAGTGATATGATACCAAATTGTTAAGTAAAACACATACGAGAAATTAACAAATCTAGTTTATCTAATTGTTTCATTATATTGATCAAAATATTTTTAGGCCAAGTACATAATTGGTCTTGGTATAATGATGAAGTTATACGGAGGGATATCTTTCCTCTCCAGCACTTACCCCGGAGCACTTATCTTGGTATATTAATTCACGTCGTTATCTCATTGTTAAGCTTAACCTTGAAATAACAAACCATAAGTACTAATTACTAAAATCCTGCATGTTGTTTGATCTTAGCTCATATACCAAGCAATATTGAGCCCAGTTTTGTATGATCTCTACAATCGGGGTTACATACAATTTCGACAATCGTATCAACATTTTCTACAAATCTCTCATCGCAGTAACAACCATATCCGCGGCTAGACCTAGTGTAGTTAATGTATTGATAATATATAATTATAACACACCTGAAATACATGATTAGGTTGTGAAGAACTCGGTTTAAGCAACGCAAGGTACCGGAAATTCTGCGATCAAATAAGCGAGGTGACGAATCTAACTATAACAATTATCATCTCACTATCTTTTACATAACTTTCTTTGTAAGTAACCCGATCCGAGACTTAAGACTTTAATAATCAATTTCTTTGTCGCTAGTTACTATTGAGTATTAATTAGCTAGATATGATTATATACAAGTATATAACACAATAGAAATGTATGATCAGTATGTGAACGAGACGCTATCGGCAGATAATGGAGCGTCCGTGGCCATGTGCCACCACGAGTCCATAGATCAGGAACTTAGGAGCCAGAAATTTTGCGATCTAGTTAACGAGGTAATCAAGTCTCATTACTTTTATTATCACACTATAGATTGCATTATCTTCTGGTTCACTTTTTTGCAGATTGAGAGACAAGCCAACTCGAATCCTCTGTTCACACAGAGCAAGGTTAACACATTTTTCATGCCCTTCATTAAGGTATATGTTAACTTGCAATAATTGTCGTTTAGCATTAAGATAACAATAGTCCAGACAATAAAGAATCAGAAACTAAAACTGGTTGAATATTATTGTAGGGTTTTGGAATAATAGCTGCGTTGGTGTTCTTCATTACGATGAAACATAAGTATGGGATGCTCAAGAAGCACAAAACTAATTGAACCGATATATGGCTTTTCAATTGTGTTTTAAATAACAAGGGATCTCTTGTTTTTAAAGAATTTTTGTCTTGTCAGATCCTGAATGAACTGTTGTCCTACAACACTGCATACAATTCAAATTAGACTTTTAATTATGAGTTAGACTTTAATACAAATCACACTTTGACCAGCAGAGAATTGAGAAACTTAACTAAACTTTGACCTGTATTTAACGATTTTAGCTTGCGGATAAAGCAATTACAAATCGTTGTCGAGTTTGTTATGAATGAACTAAAAAGTTATATTATTTAATTTAATAGATATAATATACACAAAGTAATAGTCAAACAAAGTTTACGTGTTAGAGATGTAACTTAGCTTCAAGTCAGAGATGAAATCCATATCACTCATAGTCTTTGTGTGTTTTGAAGTTTATAGATCGTGATACGGTAGATTAAAATTTACTCTGATATATATATATATAGTAATAATTTATATCATGCATATTTGCATTGTTTTAGCCATCTATTTTGTACATAATGATTATGTAAATTAGAAATTAGGCATCTTTAGGATCCATATTGCATTCGTATGGTTTTATCAGGTGTTGGAGTGTCCTATGGAGTTTTTGGAGGTGTTTAAAGACATTTGTGGTGCAAAAGGGTGAAGGATGAACATGGATGGAGACCTTAAAGATATCGTTTGAAGCTCATCTTTTGGGAAGACATGGAAAATTGAGTTAGCTTTCTAATGGAAGTGGTTTCAAGTCATTTGGAGCTGTATTGGAGGAGTTATGATCGATTTACTTGAAGCATATCAACCCTGACGCGGGTTGGTCGACGCGGGTTCGACAACCCGGGCACATGGACCAAAAGCTGGATGAGGGGATGTACTGCGGGTTAGCTTACCCGGGCGGCCTTACCAAAAGCTGGATGATGGGCTGACGCGAGTTGGCCGACGCGGGTTGTCAGCCATGACACCTACCCGGGTCGCGTCTTTACCTTGGCCGAAAATCAACATTTTTAAATGACATTTTAGACTTTTCTATGGAAACCATTAGGTTTTCCAAAGACCATATAAATACTCTTGTAATCCCCAAGTTGGGACTTATCTCATTTTCTCTCAAGACTTTGTCTAAACTTGTAAAAACTTGAATCTTTTGATAATCTAAGGAAGTACTTCATCTTATATTTGTGTTTCTCTTCCTCATTAACATGATTAGCCTTGATCCTTACATGGGTTTAGGGTTTCTTATGGAGATTAGTGAGTAGTAACCTTGTGATTCATGGGTTAGATAGATTAGGGTGATTAGGTGGATATTTAGGATGTTTATTGCTTGATTAACATTGTTCTATGCTTGCTAAGTGTTCTTAATGCTAGATTAGACTTGATCGCTCTCATCTAGACCTTAAGCTATTTTAAGCCCGAAAGGTGTTTGTTAAAATGCTTGAATGAACTTAGTATTGTCTTTTACATACTTGGCCAAGGACAGTTGATGTCCGAGATGTTTAAGTGGTTAGTAGACTTGTGATTCATGCATGCTTGATTGCGTTAGCCAACGGCAGATGATGTTTAATTCATGATTAGCATAGGGGTCTTTCCCACGACAGTGGATTATTGAATGAGATTTAGACCTATAGACTTGTTGATTGTTTTGTTTGAACATCCTAAATTGAACATTGATTACCTTATATCAATTATCATTGCCGATGGATCCATCCTTAGCATTTGATTGAATTCTTGCACTTATTTCTTGATTGGATTTGAGATCACCTTGTTTATATTCCTAGGACATTAGCTTGTTACAAAATCATTCATCTTCTTGTTTACTTAGATTAGGAAAGTTTGTGTATTCTTAGTGTTATAAATCACTAGTTCCTTATGGATTCGATCCTAAAATACTACAATGACATACCATTCGATTGTGGTATTGTTGGCACATTAGGTTAATTGGTGTGTGCTTAAACGCGTAATCAATTTGGCGCCATTGCCGGCGAACTAAGTAGATTTGTCACTAGGATTTCAATTTTTCTTGAGATTAAGCTTTATTTTTTTATGCTTTGTTTTGCTTTTGTATACCTACTAACCTTTTATTCTAGCTTTTTGCTATTTGCAGTGATGGCAGCAAGCCATTTTGTTTGGCCACAAGAAGAGGAAGACACACTTGAAGATCATATGTGGAGGAGCCATTTGATGAAAGTATACTCACACCAGAACAAAATGTAAAGGTGGATGAGCTTTGCAAAGAGAACCCAATATTGACATGGGAGGACATGGCAGTGATGCTTAGGCTAAATCTTATGTCACATCGGGCAACACTAGAAGGAAGAGAGCTCACCGGCATTGAGATAAGAATGGCTCAACAGCTCAAAGAGGTATTTTACTGGGTTCCACCAACCCAGCTGGAAGGTATATGCAATTCGACTTTAGAACTTCATTTTGAGGATATTTGTTTGCCATGTGTTGAAGAGATTGCCTCTGATTTGAATTCTCATGTGCTCATCAATGAATGTCTTGATCTGATATGTGAAACTAGAAAACTAGATGACTTGAGAGTAGAAAAGCTTGTTAGAGATCATATTGAAGTTTGTTTTGACAAGAACTATCTTTGTGCTTCAATTGATCTTAATTATGTGTTTTTGATGTTTGATGAACCTAGACCTCTTCTTGAACTAGCTGATTTAGGGGATGAACTTGATGTTGATAGGCTCTTGTTTGAGATAGAAAACCCCCTTGTCAAAAACTTTCATGAGAATGAGAACATTGTGTTTTATTTGATTGATGGAGATAGAGTTGACTACTTTGTTAAAACTTCGTTTAAACCTGTAGTTGAATTTGTGTCTCCACCAAATGCTTTTGATTCTTATGATCATTTGAAGCTCAAGGAGCATTTCATAATTCATGTCACATCTTTAGTGAAGCTCTTTGAGGAAAAATCTGTCTATTTTCTATGGACAGTAGTGTGCTCCTTTGCATACTTGGTTCCTTGTTCTTGTAGGAGAAGGACCAAAGGTGCATTGGTTCAACCTTTTGATACTTATGATTAGCAAGCACAGAAAGTCAAGCTAGAGACTTAAAACAAGTCCACTTGGGAGGAAATCCCATGTTATCCATTGTATATATTTCTTTATCTTTCCTTTTTAGGTTTTTTAATAAGTATGGTTGAGGCTTTTCAGGTTGAATCAAGACACCTTCTTTCACTTCTCCGCTTCAGCCCATGTCTACAAGTGAAATAAATCTGAGGCCAAGGGTCCTCTACCACCCAATTCAGCCAATAACTCCAAGTAAGTGTCACTCCAACCTTGTACATATTTAGTTTTCATGTTTATTTATTTCCCTTAGATCTCTTCTGCTTACTCTCACACAAGGGACCTATCTCACATCATTTTCTGTTTTGTTTACTTGCCATGAGTCTCATGCATTGCATTGTGAATACTTATTTGCATAAAAAATCCATAAAATTTTGATTTTTTTTTTAAAATCTTCATGTAGTTTCACTTGATCCATTTGCATCTTTAGGATTGAGTCTAGAAGCATTTAGATTACATTTATGCATTGGGAGAAACCTTGTAAAGAACACATGTCTAGAACTCAATTTGACATCCTAGCTAAACATATCAAGTAGCTTAAGCATCTCTTGAAAAAGCTTGTAAGCTTTGAGCCTTGAAAACTCTTCTTGAAACATGTTGTTTGCTTGATGATTGGCATTGTTCTTGAAACCAACTCCAAATGAACTAGGGCTTAATGAACTTAATATCTCTTGCATATGGACATTTGCATACTTGATCATGGATATTATACACATTTGGGTTATCTTTATCTCTTTGTACCAATCTTTGTTAACCCAAATGACACTTCCATACCTATTAACCCTCACCATTCTTTGAAGCCAACATTAATTTGCTTGAGTGAGTATTGATAGCATGTCATGTGCAAAATCTTGAGAGTATTAGGAGCCACAATGAGTTGTTCTCATCTTTGGCTAGCATTAGGACCTCATTTGAGCTAGCATCTAGGATGTTTGTTGAGTTCGTATGCTTGATTTTGATCTTGGGATTGGGATTTGAGTAAAAAAAAAAGAGTGAAAAGAAATGAACAAAAAAAAGTGAGAAAAGGAAGGAAAGCCACTAGGGATTTAAAAAAAAAAAAAAAAAGAGGGCTCTTGTGTTTATAAATAGAATCCCCTTTAGAATAAAAGAAAAAAAACATGAAAAGAGTGGGGAAAAGAAAAATAAAAGAGCTGAGTGAATTAAAAAAAAATCCCTAATTGGCTAAAATAAGAAATGGGAATGTGTTCATTGGGTGAGAGATGAAAGTGAATGTATCTTTGGGTTTCAGGATGATGAAAAGAAGAAGGGTAGAGCTTGAAATCATTTAGGAAAGGGGTAGAATGATGAAAACAAGTCATTGTATGCATGAATTGCTTCTTTTCTTAGATAAATTTTGCATAATGTTCTTGCTCATATTCTTGAGTGTGAGTCACCATAAAAAATGCATTTGAAAACCCTTGCTTCACATTAGACCATTTTCACTCACAAAGCCAAATGATTGAGATCATGTGCCCATTTGCAAGAACTCACCTCGTATGCTTGTTTAATTGAATTTGAGAGTTGGTTGAAAGACTTGTTGATTGATGAGCATTGCAACTTGTGTAGAAGCATAAGAGTGTTGATAGGTCTTGAGAAGCTAGAATCAAATAAGAGAGTGGCTCATACTATTTGCTATGTTTATCTTAGGATGTTAGGTTGAAGGCTATGAGTGTTTCTTTTGTCTATGAGCTCCCACCTTCAAACCTCTCTTCGTATGAGTTCTTGAAAGTTCACTTGAAGACAAGTAAAGAACAAGTTTGGGGGAGTTGATATCATGCATATTTGCATTATTTTAGCCATCCATTTTGTACATAATGATCACGTAGATTAGGAATTAGGCATTTTTAGTATCCATATTGCATTCATATGGCTTTATCAGGTGTTGGAGTGTCCTATGGAGTTTTTGGAGGTGTTTAGAGACATTTGTGGTGCAAAAGGGTGAAAGATGAACATGTATGGAGACCTTAAAGATATCTTTTGAAGCTCATCTTTTGGTAAGACATGGGAAATTGAGTTAGCTTTCTAATGGAAGTGGTTTCAAGTTATTTGGAGCTGTATTGGAGGAGTTATGATCGATTTACATATCAACCCTGACTCGGGTTGGTCGACGCGGGCGCATGGACCAAAAGCTGGACGAGGGGATGTACCGCAGGTAGTGTACCGCAGGTTAGCTTACCCGGGCGGCCTTACCGGAAGCTGGATGATGGGCTGATGCGGGTTGGCCGATGCGGGTTGTCGGCCATGACACCTACCCGGGTCGCGTCTTTACCTTGGCCGAAAATCAACATTTTAAGGGACATTTTAGATTTTTCTATTGAAACCATTAGGTTTTCCAATGACCATATAAATACTCTTGTAATCCCCAAGTTGGGACTTATCTCATTTTCTCTCAAGACTTTGTCTAAACTTGTAAAAGCTTGAATCTTTTGATAATCTAAGGAAGTACTTCATCTTATATTTGTGTTTCTCTTGCTCATTAACATGATTAGCCTTGATCCTTACATGGGTTTAAGGTTTCTTATAGAGATTAGTGAGTAGTAACCTTGTGATTCATGAGTTAGATAGATTAGGGTGATTAGGTGGATATTTAGGATGTTTATTGTTTTATTAACATTGTTCTATGCTTGATAAGTGTTCTTAATGCTAGATTAGACTTGACCACTCTCATCTAGACCTTAAGCTATTTTACGCCCGGAAGGTGTTTGTTAAAATGCTTAAATGAACTTAGTATTGTCTTTTACATACTTTGCCAACGACAGTTGATGTTCGAGATGTTTAAGTGGTTAGTAGACTTGTGATTCATGCATGCTTGATTGCGTTAGCCAACGATAGTTGATGTTTAATTAGATTAGCATAGGGGTCTTTGCCACGACAGTGGATTAATCTATATTGAATGAGATCTAGACCTATAGACTTGTTGATTGTTTTTTTTGAACATCCTAGATTGAACCTTGATCACTTTATATCAATTATCATTGCTCATGGATCCATCCTTAGCATTTGATTGAATTCTTACACTTATTTCTTGATTGGATTTGAGATCACCTTGTTTATATTCCTAGGACATTAGCTTGTTACAAAATCATTCATCTTCTTGTTTGCTTAGATTAGGAAAGTTTGTGTATTCTTAGTTTTATAAATCACTAGTTCCTTATGGATTCGATCCTAAAATGCTACAATGACATACCATTCGATTGTGGTATTGTTGGCACATTAGGTTAATTGGTGTGTGCTTAAACGCGTAATCAATAATTAATAGGGTTTAACCTGCGCGTTACGAAGAGTGAATAGATTTAAAGAAATTATAACTTTGAATCGTAGGTATTAGAAGGGTAAAAGTCATAGAAAAAAATTACATTCTATGTAATAAGGGATTCATTGAAATTACATATGTCTATATAAAGCAAGTTTTTTTTTTAAGTTGTGTATTTGTTTTGTTTAATTTAAGTATATATCGTGAAAGCTAATCTAAAAGAATAATCAAAAACTTATATAAACTAAAATATGAAGCAAAAAAGCACATGCAATAGAATTATTGTTTTCATAAAATAAAATATACATTTAGATAAAATGAAACATAATAGAGTAATAAAATTCTTGAAAAACATGAGCAAGGACACCATAAGAAACACACTTAATGATGATGTTACTGTAATCATAAAAACATAATAGCCTCGTGTGAAATACATCTCTGATGTGGTGACCTTTACAAGTGGAGATTGAATTACTTCGTGTAACCACTTAGGATAATCTGCATCGTCGTCATAATCAACCTGCAAAAATAAAGAGAACGTTGAAATACAGATCATGTATGAAAAAGAGTTTGAGTTAATACCTGATTCTTCAACCACTTAATAAAGTGTTGATCTTTCCTTTTGTCTACGTTACTTGTGGATATACCTGAAAATGTTTCTTCGACTTGAGAAACAAATAGGCTGTAAAATCACATTTTATAGGAATGAATCTCTCGCAATTATACAATTAATTATACTTATATGTGTTTCGAAGTGTCAATATATGTTACCTTTCAAAATAACGCATCAATGGATCTTCGCAATTGAGTAGAATATAGGTGTGTGCACTATGAGCGTCTTCTTCACTCGACCACCAAACCTCTTTAGACTTCCCACCGAGTCGCCCAATCTGGCTAAAGATGTCTGGAACACCAGCAACTGCATATGTTGGCGCAACACCACCATCATCATATCTTCTTGGAGCTCTTCTCCGTGTACGTACTTTTGACGCAAAGTAGTACGATGTGAAGTGAAAAACTTATTCCGTCAAACTTCCAGCAATTATAAAACCTTTAACTTTGGCGAGGTTCTTTGCTTTTCCCTTCAAATATTTCATGGCTCGCTCATACTGATACATCCATCCGTAATGTACAGGTCCACGAAGCAATGC
>NC_027748.1:31122753-31123922 GCF_000695525.1 Brassica oleracea var. oleracea | reverse complement strand
GCTCAGATCCCTGAAAAATGCTCCAATGCCTATTTTATATTCCAAAAACAATTAAACACATTATTAGTCATATATTATTGCAAACTAAACCATTATAAAATTACTGCGCTATAATATACTACCTGCAAGTGTTCCATGTATGTTTGTTGGAAGTAGCTTCACAAATGCAAAGGGCAGTAGTCATTGCATAAAGACGTGACAATCATGACTCTTCATCCCAAAGAACTTTTTACCTTTTTCAACACATCTAGAGAGATTTGAAACATACCCATCGGGAAACTTCACTTCTGATGCCACCCAGTTGAACAACACCGACTTTTTTTCCGAAGACAATCTGAATATCGGAACTGGAATTTGTCCATTGCTTTTTATATGTAACTCGCTTCTTGAGCAAATATCCAGCAAGTCCAACCTTTATTTTATGTTGTCTTTTGTCTTCCCTGGGACATTCAATATTGTATTCATGATGTTCTCAAAGAAATTCTTCTCTATATGCATCACATCGAGGTTGTGGCGCAGAAGAAGAGTATATTTTGGGAGTTGCCATATTGGAAGGATCTTCTTCTGCGCCACAACCTCGATGTGATGCATATTGAGAAGAATTTCTTTGATAACATCATGAATACAAAATTGAATGTCCCAGGGAAAACAAAAGAATAGTCGATTTGTGCTTCAATTTGTTCTCCAGATAGATATGGAAGGAGTGTCTCTCACAACCCTTTTGTGCCTAAACAAATTCTTGTTTCTTCGGTACGGATGGCCAATGGGAAGAAATCGACGGTGACAATCGAACCAACTTGTCTTCCTGCTATTCTTCAGTTGAAACACATCTGTCGTTCTATTACAATATGGACAAGCTAATCTCCCATGTGTAGTCCATCCAGACAACATCCCATAGGTAGGAAAGTCACTTATGGTCAACAAAAGCATCGCTCGCATCGTAAAATTTGTGTTCGTTGAGCAGTCATACGTCCTCACCCCTGTTGACCACAAATCCTTCAACTCTTTTATCAGTGGTTGTAGGAAAACATCCAGAGACCTTTTTGGATGGTTCGGACCAGGTATTAATATGGTCAAGAATAGCAACTCCCGTTGCATACACAACTCCGGTGGCAGGTTGTATGGCGTAAGAAAGACTGGCCACAATGAATATTGTCTCCCAGACATTC
>NC_027748.1:31098638-31122614 GCF_000695525.1 Brassica oleracea var. oleracea | reverse complement strand
GCAACTATTGCTAGCGAAATCCGGATGTACTTTGTTAAAATGTTTGCAGGCTCTTGCATCTGATGGATTGAGTCATGTCACCATCCGTCTGAGTATGCTCGGCATGCCACCTCATCTTTCCAGCAGTCTGCTCCGATTGGTACAATCTTTTCAATCTATCTGTAATTGGTAGGTACCACATCCTTTGGTACGGTACCCTATTACGTCCCCGTCATTGCAGCTTGAATCGTGGCTTCTTGCAGAATCGACATTCTTCTAGCTTCTCATCATCTCCCCAATAGATCATGCAGTTGTCGATGCAAACATCTATCATCTCCGAAGGCAAGTTTTTGAATCTCATAATAAGAATTAGCAGACACATTGTCTTCCGGCAAATACTCTTTAAACAAGTCTACCCATTCATTCATGCAACTTTCAGGTAGATTGTGATCACTTTTAATATTCATCATTCTAGCAGCCAAAGACAATTTAGAGAGACATTCTCTACAACCACTGTGGTTGATTCGCCGCGTTTAACATTTCATAAAACTGTTTTGCATCTATATTAGGTTCTTCATCTTCATCATGAGCTACAA
Organism: Brassica oleracea var. oleracea; assembly: GCF_000695525.1. Lineage (NCBI taxonomy): Eukaryota > Viridiplantae > Streptophyta > Magnoliopsida > Brassicales > Brassicaceae > Brassica > Brassica oleracea. Next base: position 31,122,039 of record NC_027748.1, on the reverse strand, counting down.
ATGCATCAGCTACCATATCATGAACCCTATCATAATCTACCATCGGCTGATCCTCCTGATGGTAACTATGTGCATTATGCACGACAAAAATTAGTTAGGTGGCCGAAAAAAAAACGTGTTAGAACTACAAAGTTGGTGGATTCAAAATTTCCTCGCTAAGTACACGTAAATTATTTTCTTGTAAAGAACACGCTAATTTTACGTCGAATTTACGAGGAAAAAGTATTTCCTCGTAAAAGCCACGTCACTTTACACCGACTTTACGACGAAACGGTTTCGTCGTTAATTTACGAGGAAATAACGCTGATTTTATTTTTCGACGTAATTTCCTCGTAAACTCGACGTAATTTTACGAGGATTACTTTTCCTCGTTAATTTTCGTCGTTAAGCTTGTGTTTTCTTGTAGTGTAATAAAGTGAAATCACGATGTTACCACCTAGGTAAAATCAGAAAAACCTAATGTTTTGGTAACAATGTTTTGAGATATAGACTGTGGTGAGGAGATGTTATCATCGGCTACATATTTATATACAAGAAGTTCTGGGTCTAGGGTTTGCTATTTTTATTCGAAATCGCGTTAAATATATGTAATATTCAATAATTAATACTGAATAACTTTCGCTACAATTCTATTTTGAAACTCGCTTTATTACTCCATTTGCGAATTGATCTTTCAAAATCAGAAAACATTTTATTCTTATTTTTAATATAAGGAAACAAAGATTGCGGCTTGATTGAAAAAATCAATCAATCTCAAATCAATAATCAGTTCTGATTTTGAAACTTTTCATTTTTCGTCGCAATTTTTGTGTTATGTTAAATTATGTTAAAGATAAATACATGATATTTCTTAAAAAATAAAATAAATAAATAAATACATGCTAATTATTTGTGAACCCGCGACTTTTACCCAATATCAAATTTTAGATACTCGGAAATATTCTTTAAGAATAGGCAAATACTTAATATAAATTTATTATGAGTTTAAGATCAAACGAAACATAGGTAATATAATTATTATTTAATTCGTAAAAAATATGATTAAAATATGAAATGTAACAAAAGTAATAGAATAATAAAATATAAAAGAAACAACAAAAAAACTGATAAAATCACAACTGGTATGAAAAGTTTCTTCAGAACTCCTGGTTTTTAATCCTATATAGAGAAATAACAAAGAATTCTAAAGACGAAATGATATAACTCTTTTTGAAAGCATCGATTTCTGGCACATCATTACGAATGGTGCTCACCCTCACTCTTCACATCGTCTTAAAGATTTCAAATCAGCAACGGAGTTAAGCCTGCCATTTGTGTTTTGCTTGAAAGAATGGTTTTTGATAGTTTGATGTCGGAATAAGAATGTGATGAGGAGTTGTGTCGAAGGTTTGGTATTTATATACGTATGATTATGGCTGACGGTAATCTTTAGAGTTAATGTGATAAAATCAAATCTCCCTGATTATAGAGAATTTTCACTAATTACAGTAACTTTACTTGCGCTCCAATTAAGAATTATAACTTGCTTTAACACAAAATATATTAAATCAAATCATATCAAATAAGGTAAAGAAAATTAAAAACAAAACTGGGACGATAACCCCAGCTTTCATAACCGTGTGCCAAATTTTAAAATTTTGGAAAATAATCAAACTTTCCTTTTTTTACAACCGTAATTGCCGTATCAATTTATGTATCTCGATTTTGTCATATCAATTCACTTTCTATTTTTAAAATTGTTATTATATCTATATTTATTAATCGTGTGCTGTATTTTTAAAATTTTGAAATTTTGATAAAATTTCAGTTATATACAATCAATTTGACGTAGCTGAGGTTAGATCAATTTTAGAAACGTGATCAAAATTTCATATATATACAACCACTAATTATGTAAGGACTCGATTTGACGTAGATACCCAGTTAACCGTATATTAAAACCCAAAACCTCACATTAGCTATGAATACATTTTATACATAATTTAATCTATATTCGACTACAATTAAGATGTAGTAATTTGGTTCGGCATGATTATATGAACCATAAACAAAGAACCATAATCGTCAAAAAACCAAGACTTAACCAAACATGTATCTCGCGAATGGTTTAAGTGAGTAATCGGATATAATGCTTATGTAGAGATATAAAGCATAATATATGAGAGCAATGTTAGTCTAGTGTATAATGGCAAACTATGTAAATAGTCTAGTGAGAAGAGCGCAATTAATTAATAGGTGTGAAAGTGATTGTAGTGTGTGAAAGTGATTGTAGTGTTGATACATGGGAAATGACATTCTTGTTAATAACACACTACAGCTTGACCCGCACGTCCGTGCGAGTGTTTGTTTAACTTGTAAAATCATTGTAAACTATAAACCATTGGTAAGTATTAGACTTGGAACTTATTATCCGAGATCCGAGATCCGGATTCGATCCGAAATCCTCTTCGAAAATAGGATATCCGGGTGCCCGGATCCGAATCCGGATAGTAAAATCTTGGATCCATACAAACTGAATCCGGATCTGGATATCTTAATTTTTAGGTCTGGATATCCGGATGCGGATCCGTATTTTTAAAATACATTAAATTTTAAAATTTCATTAATATTTATATTTGATATATTAATATTTATACATGAATTAATCTTACAATATTATATTTTAGTTTTTACAATATTATAGACATATATAAATATATTTATAAATCTTGTATAAATATTTAATTTATGTATTGTATTAAAAAATTTAGTATTTTTACAAAAATATATATTTTAATTATTTTTACGGATCCGGATATCCGCGGGTAATAGAATATCGAGACGGATATCCGGAAATCATGAATCCGGTTCCGGATATTAAATCAACGGATCCGACGGATCCAGATCCGGGTACCCTAAATTTCCCGGATATCCGGATCCATCCCAGGACTAGTAAGTATTGTGTTTTATAAATGTGGTCAATGTTATTAGATTTTTGTTGGGTTAGATTATCGCGCTGAATATATGTTTAACACAAATAAGATGATTAGTAATACATTCAGCTATTAATTATTTTTATTTTTTTGTGTTTCGTTGTTAATCTTATATTGTAGTCATACCCTAATATCTAAAATTTTGAAATTTGAAATTTTATATATTATATTATAAATGGACTACATATTTTTGGACAACAAAAATGTATGTTTAAACATCTATTAAAGTTTAAAAAAGTAGTATTGATCTTATATCTTAATGTTTGTATTAAATGTGTTTTTAGTTCGTATAAAACAATTGGTAAAACAATAAGTAATTAAATATTTGAAATTTAATTGGTTTATGTCAAATTTATGTTACTCATGTAAAAAATTATATATATATATATATATATTTAGTTATTGTATATAATAAAAATTGACTATTTATTTTGTACTTGAAAAAATGATATATATTTTAATAAAATAGATTAAATGTTAAAAATGGTTTTATATTTAATTTGGTTAAATGAAATACAAATTGGGTAATGGATATGTTCTTTATATAATATCTAAACTATTAATACAAACAACTACAATGGGCCAATATAATATTTTAATCAAAATATAGTGGATCGTTACTGATGACAAATTAAGTCTATCATACACTAATGTTAATTAAGTCTGGATGGTTACTGATGACAAATTTTAATCTACATATTGTTATTTCAAATTTGCTTTAAGACCGAATAAAGAGAATCAAGTTTGATTAGTTATTTCCATTTGATCAATTCTGATTTAAACTCATTAACCATTGACAATTAATTATATCCTAGAAGGTTGGATTCAAACTAATCATGCTTGATTGTAGGGATGATATATAACTAAGAAAATTAGATTATGAGTGAATCACGTTTTAGGTAATAAAATCCACAGTTTGTTTAATATATATTGGGATATCGTATCTCTATGCAACCTTTTGAAAAAAAAAAACAGTTATAATAAATGTTCAATAACTACAATGCATAATAAAGTTTAAGTTTTTGGTAAGTGAACTATCCGGCCAAATCGAATGCGGTTAGATAAAAGTTGTAATTTAGATTAATTATTTGTTTTAAATGCAGTGGCATGAGATAGTAATTTTTGAGGAAAACTCAGGGTTAAATACAGCATGTACTCATGTTTTAATAGATTAGATGAGAGGAAGGTTAGATTCAAATAATGATCCTCAAATAATAAGAAAGGGATGTTCTTACAAAGATAGATCATAATATCAAATAAAATGTTTCAATAACCATAATGTTTAGAAAAAAATTAAAAATAACAAAATGAAAGTTTAATAAAATAATAAAATAATTTAATAGTTTAAATAAAAATTCAATAAGAAAAAAAAATTGAAACTAAGTTCTGTGTTTGAATTAGGTGAAAGTTGAATTTCTGGATCATTTTTTTCCCATTTATAAGTACATTGCAAAAAAAAGAAACGAAGGTTAAACCACAAATAAGTAAAAAAGAGATCATGTAAACTAAGTTTTGACTTGCTCGTGGAATGAGAAGCAAGGATAATTAAGTGTTCTGTTCTTTTATAAATTAGGCAAATTTCACAAATGTAAATGTTTCAATTATTAAAATCTTTAATACAAGTGATCATAAGATAATATTTAAACAAATTTAAAAGTAGACAAAAACATATCTTGGCGTGAAGATTTAAGTTTGTGAATCTTGTAACTTGTGAGTTGTAGAGACATGAAAAAAACAAAAAACAGACAACCATACTTTACTAATCTTTCTGAAACCCTATTTTTACTTTAGAAGAAAAAAAAGTTAATTGTTTTATTAACAAAAAAATGGTTTATATACGAATCAAAGTTTGACCGGTTCATTGGGTTACCGGTTCATTGGGTTACCGATTCCTGAGGTTTTAACGGTTCAATATAGGTTTTTAACCGGTTCAGCCTTAATTGGATTTTAACATTACCCCAACCCATTTTGGTGTCCGGTTCGCGGTTAAACCCGGTCCGACCATTGGTCCATATAAAAATAAATATTTTAGTTCGTAAATTTGTATTGAACAAGTATTGAAAACTTAATATTTTAATATTTTAATTTTGCAATTTAAATTTAATTTTAAATACGATTATAAATTACTACATATATTAAGAGACCACACTGAAATTTTGTTTTCAGCAATTTAAAATTTTTGTCATAAAAAATAAATGATCATAAAATCATCTGAGTACAAAGTCTTATTTAATAGAAAACTATATTAAAAATTATATTATATATGTAGGTTACTATCATTTAAATTTAAATTTAACTATATACCATATAAAATAAGTAAATATGATTATTTTGAGTTATTTATCATAAAATAATAAATAAAAAGAGTGATTATTTTAATTTATGTGTTCGTGCCAATTTAAATATATATGTAAAAATTACTTGTTTCTCAAGTATTCAGTATATATTTTTCATTTTATAATATGTAAAATGAAAATAAATAATAGTGTACGTAAAAAGATTTGTATACTGAATGTTCATCCCGTGCAAGACGCATATTTTAACTCAGTATACATATCATAAACACACCACAAGAATGCAAAGAAATAGCCCTTTCTCAAAAAAAAAGAGAGGGAAAAATGCAAAGAAATGCGGTTTAAAAAATGGAAAAATGATTGTTAACTACATGAAGTATTGGCCACATGGCTAACCATGCAAACTAAACTAATGTATACCTAGCAACACAAAGTATATATTATGCATGACAACATCCCTCAACTTAATTATGTTATGTAGTTAACATCACAAGTTTAACTTTATTGATCAAAATGATGTGGATGTCAAAGACCGTTTAAATCTCTCATTTTTATCAATTAAAATATGATGTACCTCATGGTAATTTAACTAAATATGAAAGTTATACAAAATATTATTTAATTTTGGTTTTAAATTATTTTAATCTGTTTTGTTATCAACTATTAATAAAATTTATGTAATTCGTTTGATTAATTGTGTGATATATACTTATTTTATTATTTTTATTATAATGCGTATTTCATGTCAATTTACTGATTCTAACATTTTATTTTTTTTTGATATAAATTAAATTAAATTAATGAATTATTTTATTTATATTTTCATAAACAAAAAATTGCATCCATTTAAAAATGTATCAAATAAGTATATATCACACAACTAATCAAACAAATTACAGAAATTTTATTAAAATTTTATAAGAAAACAGATTAAAATAATTAAAAACAAATATCTTAGATAACTTTCATTTTTAATATAAATAAAAATAATATAATTATATATTTTTCAAATGCATTAAAATAAAAATGTTAAAATACTACTTATCAAAAAATGTTAAAACATATTGATTTGTAAATTAGATTTTGTTAAAAATATTCTTAAGCTTTTAAAATGTGAATTAAAATCTCATTTAGTCAAATTACGGTCGGGTTTTTCATATTTTAATTGATGAAACGAGATATTTAAAGGGTCTCTGATATCTACATCAAATTTTGGATGAACGAAATTAAACTCATGATGTTAACTACATAACATCATTAAGTTGAGCGATGTTATCATGCATAACATATACTTCGCGTAGCTAGGTATACATTAGTTTAGTTTGCATGGTTAGCAATGTGATGTTTGATACTTCATGTAGTTAGCAATTATTTTTCCTTAAAAAATTAAACTAAAAGTATTTTAGAAATATCGATCATGTTTTGAAAGTTTTATATTTTTGTAATTGTAATTTTGAAAACGCAATAATGTAAATAGTTTTCAAGTTTATAAGTAATTTTAATATATTCAAATTAACTTTAAACTATAATTATTGTGTAAACTATAAATGGCTGATTTAAATTTTTTTTTTTTCATTTAAATTTTAAAAGTTCATTAATAATTTTAGAACTAGCAAAATAGTTTTTTGATCTTCTAATCTTTTCATCATGTTAGTTTGATTTTTTTTTTTTTGACGTTAAAAGACCATTATATTACTCAAACTTGAGGTGGCATGGGTAACCAGACCAGAATAGAACAACCGATAAAATGTAACTCCCTATGGAAGGATCTAGCAGTCTTAGCTAAAAAATCTAAAATCTGATTGCGCACTCGTGAAACATAAATGATGTTGAAATCCGGGAAGCATATCTGTAGGGTCTCTATCCTCTCTAATTCCACCATAAAATTTGGCCAAGCATGAGGTTCCTTTATCATTGCAGTCAACTCCTTACAGTCTGTCCCAAAGCTCTGGCATGTTGAATGTTGAAAAATATTCTCCATTGCCCATCGCAGTGCTTCTACTTCTGAATGCAAGGCTGATTCGCGTCGAGTGAAATTTCTTATCCCCATAAGTTGAATGTTCCCACCACTGTCCATCCAAACTCATCCACATCCACTAAAGTGAGCAGAGGCTGTCCAAGATCCATCTAACAAGAAAATATTACCCAAGCTTATGACTTGGGGTTCCTCAATATTGTTATCTTCTAGCACTGGTTGTACCACCTCTTTCGCATCAAACCAGGCTTGGCATTAACTCTCTGCATGTCGAACTAGCTCCAAAGGATCTCTGTCTATCCCCCTGAAAAGTTTGTCATTCCTAGCCTTCCATATATACCAGATTATCCAGGGATAAGGATCTATGTCTTGTTCTGGCTCGATAATACTGTTTTTCCTCCAGAACAAGTAATCCATATTTGTGTGGACGCTTTGTACTGGAAATATATGTGGGTTTGTTGGAGTCGGTGATAAAGACCAAACTTGTAGAGCTGGCGGACATTCGAATGTGGCATAAGTTACAGTTTCTTCTATTTTTCCACATCTTGGCCAGTAGTTATCACACCTCATATTGCGTCTTTCTAAGTTCCTCGTTATTGCCACATGACATGTTAACAATTGCCATATAAGATGACATATCTTCTTCGGCGCCTTTAACTTCCAAGCAAAGGCTTGAAGCTTAGTGATACTCGGCTCCAAGACTTTCTTCTCTTCCTATGTCTTTAATAAATTCTGAGCCACCCAATATCCAGATTTAACTGTGTATTGGTCATTCCTTGTGTAGTTCCAATGGAATGTATCACGACGATGAGTGGTATGTCATTAAGATTGACATAGTTCTCCAATAAACCAACATCCCAATCCTTTGATATCTGATTAATGAGGTCGCTGACTCTCATATTAGGATGCATAACTTGCGCTACAGCGATAGCTGGTCTCGCAGGGATCGTTGGAATCCACGGATAACCTTGACTTCATAACCTGAATGTATCTTCTGTCTGATTCCCAGTAATAACAACTTCCTTGCAGCAGAAATGCTAGTCCACACATAGGATGGGCTGCTAGCAGAGTTTACTCTTAAAGGTGAACTCAATCTGTAGTATCTTCCCCTCAGGACCCGGGCAACCAAAGAGTCAAAAAATTGAACTAGCCTCCATAATTGTTTTGCCAATAGTGCCAAATTGAAGTCATGGATCATACGTAAACCAGTCCCACTCTCCTCTCTTGGTAAACAAACTTTTTCCCATTTCACCCAGTGTATTCCTCTTTTTGATGGATTTGAACTCTACAAGAATTGAGCAATGGCACTTGCTAGGTTTTCACATATCTCTAATGGGAGCAGGAAAGTAGACATAACGTAAGTCGGAAGGGATAGCATAATGGATTTAATCAACACTTCTTTTCCTCCTTTTGAGAGCCATCGACATGTCCATCCATTCACTCTATGCATCAACTTATCCTTGAGAAGTGCAAAAAGTTTGCACTTGGAACCACTTATGTCTTCCGGGATACCTAAGTAAGTTCTCATTCCTCCTTCATTATGTATTCCAAGTGCATCTTTAATCTCTTGTCTAGTAGTTGCATTAACCCGTTTACCAAACAGTAAGGACGATTTATCAAAGTTGATACATTGACATGATTATTTGCCATATTTCCTAACTACTTTCATTACTTCTTCACATTTACGGGGTTCCGCCTTACAGAAGAAAAGGCTATCATCAGCAAAGAGAAGGTGTGATACCGACGGACATGTGTGTGTGACGTGCATCCTCGTTATCTTCCCTTGGCTCTCTGCATGATTGAGAAGGCTAGCGAGCGCTTCCGTGCATAGAATAAAAATGAAAGGAGTCAAAGGATCTCTTTGGCGTAGGCCTCTACCAGAAACAATATTTCCTCTTGGCTGTCCATTCATGAGTACCTTATATTTCACCGACGTAATGCATCGCATTAACCAGGTGATCCATGTTTTTAAAAAACCCATCTTTCGCATGACAGCTTCAATAAACGACCATTCCATCATGTCATATGCTTTGCTCATGTCCGTCTTAATGGTCATCCTTTTACTGCGTCCATTTGGTTTAGTTCTCAGAGCATGGAACATTTCTTGAGCAATCATAATGTTGTCTGAAATCTGTGTTCCAGCAACAAAAGCTTACTGGGTTTCCGATATCAAGCATAATAGCACTTTCTTTAATCTCTGGCATAAGACCTTAGAGATTATCTTGTAGCTGACGTTACACAAGCTAATGGGTCTAAATTGAGCCATTTGATTAGGCTTTGTTGTCTTTGGGTTGAGACATATATTCGTATCATTCAGTCCATTCGCCACCATCCCCTCAAAAAGGAATTTATTAACCATATGAGTTAAATCCTCCTTTACTATATCCCAGAATTTCTGATAGAAAAGCGCAGTCATCCCATCTGGTTCTGAGGATTTTTCTGGGTGCATAGCAAAAAGCGCTAATTTGACTTCCCATTCAGAGACCGGAGTTGTAAGGTTGTCATTCATTGCCCCAGTGATCGATGTAGGAACCTGAGCTAGTGCCTCTTCAATGTCCTCTGGGTTAGATGATTCAAAGATCTGCCTAAAGTAGCTAGTAGCAATGGCTATTAATCCTTCTTCATCCTCAACTAAATTTTCATTTGCATCTAGAAGCTGCGTGATTTTATTCATTGCTCTTCTTTGCTTTGTTAAGGCATGAAAACATTTTGTATTTTTGTCACCTTCTCTTAGACAAAACACTCGACTCTTCTGTTTCCAGAACATTTTTTCTGCTTTAAGAGCATCAGAGAGATCCTTCAACGCTGCTGCAATTTCCTCCGTTGTAGCATTACCATCTGCGTACAAGCTTTCCACTTTTTCTTTAAGCTCCTCCACTAATTTCGCCGAGTTAACATTATGTTGTTTCCTCCATTCGCTTAAGGCTTTTCGGCAGCTAGAAATATGTTCCATAATAGTCGCATTGGGAAGGAGATCAGGAGATTTTCATCCCTCAAGAATGACTTGCCTTAGTTCTTCATTATCTAGCCATCTTTTATCAATTTTTTTTTTATCTTTTATTGGCTCTATGAGTATATTTGCAAGAATCGGACGATGGTCTGATCCCCATAACCTCATATACTTCACCGTCGAATGGGGAAACTTCTCATTCCAATCCACATTTTCTATTGCTCTGTCTAAGCGACATCAAACAGTTGTTTCTCCTGCTCTCTTTCCTACCCATGAAAGCATGTCCCCCGTAAAAAAGAACTCTAACTTTCTACAATCATTAAACATCTGCTTAAAAGGAATGAATGAACTATCAGGACCCGTAATTTCATTAAAATCTTCTCTCATGAACCAAAGTCTAATTCTTATCGCTGAGAAACGCGTAACATCATATTAGTTTGATTATGTTAATATATTATCCAATTCTTATCATTTTATCTTTTTTGAAAGTTATATGAATTGTCTGAGTTTATAAATAGAAAGTACGTATTTATAACTTCTATATTATTTTTTAAAAGAAATCGCTTATACTATGTTTTCTAGAATTTATAATTCTAAAATTTAAATTACTAATATGCACTTGGATATGAAGTGGAAATATTCTGAAATTAGCCAACCAAACTTTAAAAATGAATTTGCCAATGGAGAAAAAGCAAACTCCAACAATGCAAAAGTTCAAAGATGTACTAAAAAATATACAGAAATTTGTCAATCACTTTCACCATCAGCTATCTTAAACTAATTATAAGAAATTTCCACTTTCCAATAAACAAAACATTAAACACAGAAATGCGCATTTGTTCTTCTTCGCCATCCCTCTCTGTGCCCTTTCTGTGGAAAAAGGAAAACTCAGCAAAAGTCTTTAATTCTACTCCTCTGATCCTTCAATTTCGTATCCTTAAACCCATTTAAAAAAAAAAATCGTTTGTTTCCTCACCGGTAAAATCGTCTGATCTTTCCAGAATCTTGTTTTTTTTTGGCGGCAAGGTTCTGATTTCCTTTTTTGGTCGGAGAAGTAAACAAAGACTATATTTTGACGATTTGGGTTGTTTGTGCCTTGGAAGAGGGAAATGATAGATATCCCTGGAACACCAGGGACTTTGACTGGTCTTGTCTTGAGAATTTGTCAGTGTGTTTTTGCTGCTGCCTCCATTTCTTACATGGTTACCTCCGGTGGATTCTTCAGCTACACTTCTTTCTGGTAATCAACACTCTCTGTCTCTTACCTGATCAATCTAGTTATTGAAATCTAGGGAGGGTTTTTATAGATCCAATCTTCTTAGAAAATTGCTTTTAGAATCTTTAACTAGTTTAGACCTCTGGACTCTGCTCAGTTGGGTGTGTTGAGCCTGATGCTGTGTACCGTGAAGATCTCTGCTTTTTATGTAACTAGTTTTGGTGCCGCACCTGGAATACGATCTTGTTCTAGACAGTTATTGATATTGGTTTCTCTCCAGTTTTAAAACATCAAGAAGCTATGTGCTTTTTTTGTATTTTCTGTTTTTACACAAATATGGCTTGTTTTCTTCTTTTGGAAACGTGCAAATCTGACCTTTGAGACATTAGTCCATATTTAGAGGAAAAAGATTTGAACTTTTAGCTTATTTTCTTCTTACCCCTAGAGATATGGTTTTCAGCTACCTAATTGCAGCAATGGGTTTGCAAGTCATATGGAGTTTCGGCCTTGCGATACTAGACACATTTGCTTTAGCAAGAAAGAAAACGCTTGTTAGCCCGGTTTTGATCAGCCTCTTTGTAGTTGGAGACTGGGTAAGTCCCTCTCTTTCTCTACCAAATGGCCCAAGAAAGCATCAAAACTTTAAAATCATCTTTGTTTGTGTGTGTTTTAGGTAACAGCAACATTGTCTCTAGCAGGAGCCTCTTCCTCAGCGGGGATAACGGTTTTATACTTTGGGGATTTAGGAAAATGCAGTTTTGAAGCAGAGTGTTGGAGGTATCAACTCTCTGTTGCTTTAGCTTTCCTTTCTTGGATCACCATCGCCATTTCTTCACTTACCACTCTTTGGTTACTTGCTTCTGGATAGTACCCCAACCAAGTTCATCACTCTCTTGTACAAGTTCCATATATATACTGTTAGACAAACTCATTTGAGATTTTTGATTCTTTATTTTGTTAATACAAACGGTTACATCATTTTTTTCTTAACTCTTCAATGTATACTCAATTTAAAGTAAAATTTTGATGTTATAAACGTTTACTGTTTATTTATATTAACAGATTTTTGAATTGAGCTTGAATGTCATTTTTTATGTAAATTTCAATTGTGGATAGTGTTGGATCAAAACTAAATAGCGGAATTGCTCCCTATATACATAAAACACACCAATTCACTTTCTAACCAAAAACACATTCTTTCTCCTCATTTCTCTTTGTATCTCTCTCTTACCTCTAGCTAAAATCTAACTACCATTTTTTTTTTGGTTACTTGGCAAATAAGCTTTTTTAACACATTTGGCAAATAAGCCCAACTAAATATGATAAAGAAACAAAAAAAGTTGGTTGGTGTGTTGGTTTGCCTTGCTTTGAAGCTAAAAGATGACCAAGATACAACGGCTGGGAATAAAACAGTTTAGTTTAAATCTGAGTGGCAAAGATGCTAATAGTAATACTATGACCCACGAGTCTTTGACCACTATCTTTGTACTATTTTTGTCATTTTTACTCCACCCCTTGCATTTCCAGACTCCTCTACATTTTGTATGATACATTTTTGATTTATCTATTTCCACCTCTCTATTATTTAATCAAGCGACCAGGAGAAAATTCACAAGTTTCTCACACATTTTTATTCAAAAAAATAGGTAACTGCAAAAGTATAATAACAAAGAATCATCTGAAGGAAACAAAACTCCAAAGTGATTGTGAAAGGAAGCTTAAGCAGCTTTAGAGCAATTGTTCTGATCTTGAGAAGTATCACGCTGCGAAGGAGGTAGTAGGTATGGCATCATTGGCATGTTTGGATAGTAACCATAACTTCCGTAAACCGCCATTTTATTCTGATGGAAACCTGTTGGATGAGAGGGCATGAAACCAGGAGATGGAACCGCCGCCATTGATCTCATCTGTTGCTCCATCTTCTCTTTATCTGACTTCAACACCATCTTCTCTTCCCTTAGCTCATTCTTCTCCGCCTATTTTACACCATTTAAAAACTGAATAAGTCTCTTACAGTTTCATGAGCCTTTAAGACAAAATGAGATACCAACCTTGAGACTCTTGATCTCTTCTAGAAGCTTCTGGTTGGTTTCTTTAAGCTCATGAGCTTCACCTCTGAGCTGATTCACTACCCTGATTGCATCGTCGAGAATTGCTGGTTTATCAGTCTTTGGAGTCCTTGTAGGCTCCAACACAGAGCTCAAATCCATGAACCTAAAACAATATACCAAGTGAATACAACATCTAAAACGGACGCATTAGGGCAAAAGAAGTCAACATACTTGTCGTTTAGCAACTCCCTTCTTTTTTTCTCACGACAGGCTTTGGTTCCTGGCTTCCTACATGGTCCAGTTCGTCCCCTGTTCATACATAATGAGTTTCAGACAACGGATACTAAACAATAAAGATCACATTCAGTGTCAAGCCAAGCAACAAAGCTTAAAAGGTTACCTTTTTCTTGAGCATTCTTCCTCAAATTCTTCCTTAACAATTTCAACAGATGATGAAGAATTAATCTCCACCACGGGGCAACACGCTTGTCCCTGCTGTACATGAGTCGCTGTCCCTCTAAAGCTACACACTTGATGTGTCCCCAAATCAAGTTGTGATGATCCACCAAAAGGTCCTAAACCGTTGCTATCAAGGTTTCCACTAAAGGCATCAAACTGATCTCCAATGTTACATACTTGTTCTTCCTCTGGAAGCAAATTCACATCAAACTCAGGAAAGAGGGTTTCCTGATCTGTCTGTATAAACCCGTAAGGATCTTCTCCTCCGTTGCTACAGAATCAAGAAACAACCAAAGAATAATCATAATTTTGAAGGCAGAAGAAACATGAAGAAGATTGAATAGAGGATTAAAAAAAAAACTTAAAAGGAACCTTTGATCGAAGCAAAGGGAAGCGAGAAGATCGTCGTCGTCTTCGTTTGATTGATACATCATTAGAGATTGAATGCAGAATTTGAGAGTCTGCAAATCGTCAGGAGAGAGAGAGACGCACAACAAAGCACTGTGTGTGTCTGTGTGTGTAGAGAGAAATATAAATGAGGAAAAAAAATCTGAGTGACGTCAATATTCGGATTTTGTTTTCACAAAAATGATAAAATTAGTTGGAGGGAATTTCGGATTTTTTATAGCCCAAATCGTATCCTTGCGAAAAAAAAAAAAAACAGATCGAATTTTAAAAAATACTTTGTTTTATATGAGAAGACAGCAAAGTCAGAAATAAGAATCAAGTTTTATTAAATTAAGTATATAGGAAAAAAGTTTCTTTTACTGCACGAAGTATAGACTAATACGGTGGAAACCATCTCAAATATTGAAATATGTCAATAACTATACTATGTTTATGTTAATACATGCCACATATACGAAATAAAATTTAATATGGTGCCAACATCATAATCGGGTTTAATTGATTTTAAGATTAGTTAATGGGATCATTTTGTAATTTGATAAACTTAAATCAGATTAACAAAATCCGACCCGATCCAACATAACTATTCTTTCCCCAAATCGATTTACCTAGGGTTCAAATAAAAAAAAACAGGGATTTCGAAAAGAAAGAGATTGAGAGAGATAAAGGGAGATCGATTTCTTCATAACAGAGACATAGAGGGAGTCGGTTTCAGGGTCACAGTGAAGCAAAAAAGACATAGAGAGGGAGTCAATTTAAGATTTAAGAGACATATGCAGATTTTGAATCGAAGAAAAAGGGTCACGATGAAGTAATCAGCTGTTAACCCTTGCTTGTTTACTTGATTTTATCGAAGTTAGAGTGTCAATCGATGTATTTTACCATGTTCTTGTGTTATTTTATTGCTCACATTGACGCAATCTCGGTGTAGATAAATTGTTTCCATTAGGTTGTGTGTTCAGTTGCCTCGTTCTTTCGCTTATTGCTTGATCCTCCACCAAATTTCATCTCTCTTTCTCTCTGTCATTTTTTATGTTTTAAGAATCGATATAAACCCTAACATGTAATGAAATCGATTTGGGGATAAAATCTTCTCGGGTTTACAGGTTGGGTCGGGTTGGATTTTGTTAATTTGGGTTAGGTTTATTAAATTACAGAATGACCCATTAACTAATCTTAAAATCAATTAAACCCGGTTATGATGTTGTCACCATATTAAATTTTATTACGTATGTGTAGCATGTATTAACATAAACATGGTATAGTTATTGACATATTCCAATACTTGGGATGGTTTCCACCATATTAGTCTATACTTTGTGTAGCCGAGAAACTTTTTTCCTTTTTAATGTTGGACTGCTTTTTTAAACAAAGGTGTCGTGCTATGTTGGTTCAATCTTATTTTCTTAGATTATTTAGGGTCTGACTGGTTTCCCCGCTACCACCCGCAAACGCGGCTTTTGCGGTTGGTAGCGGTTGACAGCGTTTTGAAACAATCATACAAACCGCTACAAATCGCTTCAAACCGTTCCGAACCTCTTAAAATCAAAAGCTAGTTCCAGCTAGCGTTTGCGGTTGCGGGAGGATAATATTTTTTTTCTCTTTTTTTTAAAACCATATAAATACAAAAATAAAAATATTCAATAAAAAATTTAAATTGGAATTATAAAAATACTATAATATATCTATGATATTTTAATTAATATTATAAAAAGTTTAAATAAAAATATTTTCTATAATTTTTAAAATTTTAAAACTATAACTTTCTAAATATAATTTTCATATTTATTATAATATTATGATTTTTGATATTTTTATAATTATATAAAATGTAAATATTGTTAATTTATTATTTACCCGCTGCTGAATTTGATAGTTAATCAGTCATAAGTATCCCGCAAACGCACCAATTTTTAACAGCAGAACCAGTCGTACAAATCTCTTAAAACTGCTAGAAACCGCAACCACCCGCATCCGAAAACTCCC
Source organism: Brassica oleracea var. oleracea (assembly GCF_000695525.1). Lineage (NCBI taxonomy): Eukaryota > Viridiplantae > Streptophyta > Magnoliopsida > Brassicales > Brassicaceae > Brassica > Brassica oleracea. Next base: position 31,105,728 of record NC_027748.1, on the reverse strand, counting down.
GCAACCGCAACCGCTGCGTTTAAACCAGTCAGGCCCTTAGTTTTATGTCTTTACCAGTGGTATTCCAGAGTTCGTATGTTTTATTTTTAGATGAATTACGGTTTTATATTTATTTAGCTTAATTTTGACATTTTAAATATTTTGATATGTTTTCTCTGAGATCTTCTATATGTTTTTGTTTGTATTTGTTATCACACATGTTTTCTAACGTTTCTACCAATTTAATTATTATCTCTCTCGTTGTCAGTTTTAGCTAAGTGAAAGCACATCATTATCTTTGTATGAATTTGATTATTTTTCTCTGTACATTAGTTGAAATAGGACTAATGCATCTACAGTAGGATCTTATCTTAGATATATAAATATTTTATATATTCAATCTGTTTTTTCTTTCATCTGTATTTTTTTTGTTTTTGTTTTTTTTTTGTATGTAGTTTTATATTGTATATGTTGTTCATAGTATACAATTATAAAGATTTTAGTGCCATGTGAATTTAGATATTAGACTTCATATATTTTGGTGTTCAAAAAAAAAAAAAAAAGACTTCATCTATTTTTATTCATTGAATATGTAAAGTTCGGTTTCTGACATTTGATTTGATACAATAACCTTTACTGTGTTATTTACACCATGAGTACACTTTTACAGGTTGTGGCTTATAGTCAATGTTTTGAAAACCGGACTGGGCCGGTCGGACCGTGACTCGGCCTTTTAACCGGTTCCGAGTTGTACAAAAGATCTTAAACCGGCAAACCCGATCCAAACCGGTGAAACTCGTTAAAACTGGTGACCCGGTTTGATATTAAAACCCGGTTTTCTCAAATTCAAGTTAAAAATATAAAATACTGCAAATTTTTAAAATATTTCATAAGAAATTCATATTGCTTGTTAAATTCTATCTAAATAAATTATTTTTCATTATTTTTAATATTATTTTTCAAGTTTTCATTTTATTTTCATATCTTTTTAGATTCTAACAATGATGTAAATTATATAAAAATAGTTTTATAATTATACATATACATATATAGTTACTTAATATAAAATTAAATTAAACTTAAAAATCTTATTGAACCGGTTGGACCAGTCCGACCATTGGCCCAACTACAATGCCGAGTCAATGTCCGGTCCAGTTTTCATTAACATAAGATACATATGTTTTATAGGTTGTCACGGTGACATGTAAATATTGTTTCATAGGTTATAAAGTTGTCAACCTGTTTGCCATTTCTAATTCTAGAACTACCAACCCTGTTTTGAAAATCTTAGAAACCCGGAATTAAAAAGTAAAAATAAACAGAACACATAACTCTTTTTTTGTTGTTCAAGATGCAACTATCAAGTAACAAACCAGTGAGAATGAAAAAACATTGGCTTTTAAAACTAAACTGTATGAAGAGAGACGAGGAAGAAAAAGTTATTGATATTTTTAGTACAAAAGCCAAGAAATGGCAAAACTAATTCATTAAAGGAGAATATTGTATGGCAAAATAATCATACAGAAATGTTACCGAAAGAATCTTTTTCGTTGGTGGAGCTTTTAAGCAGAGCTTAGTTTACGACTTTGTTTCCCTGACAAAGAACAATAGATTTTGGTTAAGAACAGGTTTCCGTTCATCGGGTGCCCATTTCTCCCCACCCTGATCAGCCTGATATGATAGAGAACGCAGTCGATCTTCTCTGCCAAGACTTTACTGTTCAGCTTCCTCTCCCCTTACCTCGGCTGGAGGAAACAAGTCCCCTGGTGATGCCACGTCCCTCGTAGAATCAGCCATGGTTCGTGTTCAAGTTCCAAAGGTCTCGGCTCAACCCTCGGGCTCTTCACACCAGTCCCAGCTCCTAAGGAGGAGAAGGCGACAGAGTTGATGCCTCCACTTTTGGATACGAAGGAGATCGTCCTAGGGGTTCCCGCATCCAGTGCTGCTCCTTTGACCAAAAGCCGCAAGAGGACTGGCGCTGCGACCGAGACCGTCAAGAAGAGGAGATGTACCGCTGGCGCGGAAGGGGAGCCCTCGGGATCTTTGTCGCAACATCGTGCCAAGGTTTGTTTTGACTATTTTCAGCATGAGCCACCTTGTTCTACGATTATCCTGACCCTTATTTCATGTATAGTTTGTATCCCTGATTGACGGGATGCTTAGCGATTGCGGATCAGAGATAGAGCGTTCGACAAGGGGCCTGGCTGAATCGCGAGAGGCGTTGAAACAAGCCAAGGCCGCGTTGAAATCTACTGAAGCCGCTCGTGCTGCTGAGCTCTCTCAGCTGGAGGTTTGGGTCAGTGATCTCGAGCGGTACCTCGGAAAGTCGGCGAGTGCATTGTTCAAGCTGAAGAAAGAGAAGAAGAGCAAGGCTTCCAAAGTCCGTCGTCTCCAGCATGAAATTCAGAACCGAGAAGAGTCGAGGACTGTTGTTTCGAGGGATGATTTTCACGCTCGCTGGCGAGGATGGCTGTTCTGTTCGATTCCCTCATGGCAGTCCATCAGAAGGACCTGGCTCTGGCGAGCGTCGAGGGAAGCCTGAACGAGATCCACCTGCTTAAAGGCGACATGGTTCCGACTTTGGACTCCGAAGAAACCAGGCTCTTGTCTCGCAAGGAGGAATTGAAGGCTTCCGACGGGGACTTCGACTCGATCCTCTCTCAGCTGCAGTTCGAGTGCACCCTCACGCCGTGTTCGGGAGAGACCGAGGGGCACTTCTTTTTACTATCTCTTTCGGAAATACGATCTCCGAGGATTTTCGGATGGTAATTCCGTCGTAACCGTTTTTGACCCCAACAGGAGGCAATGGCTGTGAGGTTGAGGACGAAGGTAGTGTTCCGAGGAGTCCTTAGGGTAATGATCCTTTCGGGGATTTTTTTTTTATTTTCTGTTTCGGCCTGTTTGTGAGGCCAAAGTTCGCATGTTTCGGGACTTGCCGTTGGTGGCTTTGAATCCCTGCCCTTGTTTGGGCTTTTTGTATATTGAATAATTCTTGGCTCAATCTATAAAATCATTTCTGTTTATTATAAATCGAGAGAACTCCGGATTTTTCGAAGTTAGAGGGCAAAGGAGTGAGTTGTCGTCTCGTTCCTTGCCCCTGGACGATCACCGTATCCATAACCTGTTGAGCGTTCAGCTTTTGTTTTGTGCGAGGACTCGTGAAAACGTATAGACTTGAGTGAAGAGACAAGTTTTGGGATCTCATATCGGGATGTCGATATTATGCCTTTGAGATGTCAGGATCCATCAAGACTGGGTTTAGAGCAAGACCTAGGTTTACTTTCGGACTAAGGCTATGCGATGACAAGTCGGCTTTCGTTTTGCCTGTTTGCGATTTCTACCTTATTCATACCGATATAAAGTCCGCGAAGTGTTATCGGCTTATATGACTTGTCTTGGCATGAATCGAGCTACTTCCAAAGGTCGTTTGGAGGTGCTGGCCAAAATTTTGGATTTTCTTGTATAGCGCGCTATGGTATCCTTGTCGGATGTAAGAGAGCCTATCCTTTCGAGGGCGGCTAGTGTCTGTTTAGGACGTTAGGGTTCGTTTGTTGTGATCAGCAACAAAGAAGCGATGCCATTTTAAAGGCATTTCACCGTTAGAGGTATGTTGATTTTGGAAACAAGAGTGTTGTTTAAAGTTGTGGGAGTATACGAGTATACGTACCCATTCCCCCTTTTTAAAGATGGGGGATAGCTGAACTCGCTGGGCGAGCTGCCTACGTACCCTTTTTTCGGGGATCAAGCCATCTCGTAGTCCTTTGGATCCACTTTATGATTAGTGGTAGTATTTCTTAAGATGCATCGCGTTCCATGTTCTTTGGATCTTGACGTCCTGCATGTTTGCGATTTGGTATGATCCTGGTCGGACTACCTTTATGACCTTGTATGGACCTTCCCAGTTTGCTCCCAGTCGTTCAGTTTTCCTGCGTTACGTTCGGCAGTGTTTTGGAAGACTTTGCGAAGGACCAGGTTGCCTTCTTTGAACCTGCGATGGCGAACGTTTGAGTTATAGTATTTTGCGGCGGCGTGCTGGTAATTTTAGATTCGTATGAGAGCTTGATCTCACCGCTCGTTAATAAAATCGAGTTCATCCAGCAGCATCGCGCTGCTAAGATCTTCTCGTTCGGGGAGGAATCTTCTCCGTACTCCGGGAAATTCTACTTCCGCGGGGATCATACATTCCGTTCCGTAAACGAGGACGAATGGGGTTTCACCCGTAGCCCGTCTCGGGGTTGTACGATGTGACTAAAGAACTCCTTTGAGCTCTTCTGCCCATCGCCCCTTTTTGGCTTCTAAGCGCTTTTTTAACCCGTCGAGGACGATTTTGTTGATGGTCTCTGCCTGGCCATTGCACTGCGTAAATCTGGGAGTCGACTTGGTCAGTCGTATCTTCCACTTCTCGCAGAATGCTTCGAATCGGGGAGAGATGAACTGAGATCCTTTGTCTGTCACGATTTCGTAAGGGACCCCGTGTCTGGTGATGATGTTCTTCCATACGAAGTTCTCGACTTGTACGTCTTTGATACTTGCGTAGGAATCTGCCTCTACCCACTTTGAGAAGAAATCCGTGAGGACCAGGAGGAAGCGTTTCTTCTTCGAGTTATGTAATGGCCCGACGATATCCATCGACCATCGCATGAAGGGATACGGAGACGAGATAGACGAAAGGACTTCCGCGGGTTGATGAATTGTCGGCGCGTGCCTTTGGCATTTTTTGCACTTACGTGCGAACTTCTCGCAGTCTTTGATCATAGTTGGCCAGTAATAACCATGGCGTTTTATTTTTACGGCTAACGTTTTGCTTATGTAGAAGATTGGTTTTTGCTCACTGCGTTCCTCTCTAATCAAAACGCCGCTTACCGCTGTTGTGGAGACTGTGATGTACAGGACAAGGGTTCTCCCTCCACTAGTTTTGCGAGGACGGGAGGAGTGGCCAGGTAACGTTTTAGCTGTTGGAAAGCTTTCTCACATTCCTCCGACCATTCGAACTTCTTATTCCCTTTCAGCGTGTCGTAGAAAGGAAGACACTTATCCATCGAGCGCGAGATGAAACGGTTCAAGGCCGCGACTCTTCTGGTTAGCCTTTGGACTTCCCGTTTTGTCTTTGGTGAGACCATCTCTATTAACGCGTTTATCTGCTTAGGATTGGCTTCGATCCCACGACACGTGACTAGGTACCCGAGAAATTCTCCTGATGCCACCGCGAATCTACACTTTGCAGGGTTCAGTTTCATGTTGTGGGCGTTAAGTCTTGCAAAGCACTCCTCCAAATGGGAGACGTGGTCGTGCTCGTCAAGAGACTTTACGAGCATGTCATCGATGTATACCTCCATAGTCTTGCCGAGCAGTTTGGAGAAAATTCGATTGACAAGTCGCTGGTAAGTGGCGCCTGCATTCTTGAGACCGAAAGGCATTACTTTGTAGCAATATGTTCCCCGATCGGTGATGAACGCAGTTTTCTCACGATCGTCGGGATTCATCATGATCTGATTTTACCCAGAGAGGGCATCCATAAATGATAAGAGTTTGTTCCCTGCTGTTGCTTCGACCAGTCGGTCAATGTGCGGGAGTGCGAAGCAATCCTTTGGACAAGCCTTGTTGAGATCGGTGAAATCGACGCATACTCGCCATTTGCCGTTTTTCTTTTTGTCCACGACCGGGTTAGCGAGCCAGTCTGGATACCTAACTTTTGTTATTGATCCGACCTTCATGAGGCTTTCGACTTCCTCATTTACCGCGGTGGCACGCTCCGGTCCTAGCTTCCCTCTTTTTTGTTTGACGGGTTTGTAGGTCGGATCGATGTTAAGCTCATGACACGTTATGCCAATATTGATCCCTGGCATATGTTACGTGGCCCAAGCGAACGCATTGAGGTTCTTTTTGAGACGGGCGAGGAGCTCTGTCTTTAGTGGGTCGCGGAGGTTGGCTCCAATCTCGACGCATCGTTCCGGAGAGGATTTGTCGAGTCAGATCGAAATTACCAGTTCGCAAGTCGGTTCGCGCTTCCCTTCTAGGGCTTCGGCCCTTTGAGATTGCCAGAAGACTTCCGAGTCTCGTTCTGGGGCGTTCTCATCGAGAGTCAGTTTTCTTTTCTTTTTATGGGAAGTTTCGATCACAAAGTTCTTTCTTTTTAACTCGGCGGCGAAACATAATTGCGACATCGTGCGGTCTCCTTGTATAGTTTCGACTCCACGAGGGGTTGGAAACTTAAGGCACATATGGAATGTCGAAGGAATCGCTCGCATGGAATTCATCCAAGGAGTACCGACGATCGCGTTGTACGATGTTGGGCGGTCGATGACTAAGAATTCCGTGACTTTGATGACGCTCTCGGCTTTAAAAACGAGGTCGATCGAGCCGAGAGTCATAGTAGCATCTCCCGAGAGTCTGAATATCGGGCTGGGTCTTTCCGTAACGGCGCACAGATCGATCTCCATTCTTTCGAGGGTGCTTTTGTAGATAATATTGGCCGAGCATCCGGTGTCGACCAACACTCTTGCTACGTCGATGTCCTGGATCGTCAGCTCGATGACAAGGAGATCGTTGTGGGGTTTGGCCTGATCGGCCGCTGCCCGGTCCTTGAAAGAAATGACATCGTTAGCTGCTGGAGCGGACATCCTGTGTCTTTTATCGTTTAGTGATTTTTGAGTTAGAGAATTCGTCAAACCCTCCCCTCCTTCTAGCGCCAAACTGTGGGAACCGAAATTCACACCGTCGATTATAATAAATAATAATGGAGGAAAACTGAGTGAACCCGTTTTTCCTTGAAGGTCCGAATTCTCTGCGTAATCACTTTAGAACGATAAAAAGATAGATAATCGCTCAGAGGCGTTTTATTGAATAATATGAATACAAGATTTTCTCCGAGAGGAGTAGAGATATGCTAATCGGAATAACGGGACAAGAGGCGGTCAAGACATCCTAAGCCTTGCCGTGCTAGTCTAACCACCTAAGCCCTAAGTTCTCTAAGCTAGCAGGAGTTCTCTAAGTCTAAATTCTCAGCTCTTTTTTCTTCTGCTCCTGCTCTCCTTATATAGTCGCTCTAGGTCGGTGGCCCATCCTTTGCCTTCGGGCCCAAGTCTATCTCTTTCGGGCATATTCCATTTTT
>NC_027748.1:31093341-31098298 GCF_000695525.1 Brassica oleracea var. oleracea | reverse complement strand
GCCGGGCGAGCCGACTCGCGTGACGGCCGAACTCGCCGGCGAACACAACCACGCGACGGTTCAGCTCGCCGGTGAGCTGACCGGCGCGATGGCTGAGCTCGCCGGGCGAGTGCAACCACACGGCGGTTCAGCTCGCCGGCGAGCTGACCGGCGTGATGGTTGAGCTCGCCGGCGAGCTGACCCGCGTGACGGTTCAGCTCTCCGGCGAGTGGCTTTTGTGCGGGATTCGCTCGTTCGTTCACTTCCGATCTTTCTTTCAGTGAATGTTTTGCGAGAAATCCCTGAATAAGAAATAATCATAGCCGTTGATTTCGAAATAACCGTTTTTGACCCCAACATTAACTATACATTTTTTAGATATATGTATCATTTAGTTTTTCCATTTTTTATATTGTATATTTACTTACTGTTTATCTTTTCTTATTTTGTATATTTATTTATTCTAAATTTCTTGCTTTTATATTAATGATAATATTACAATATACATTCAACGTAATATTTTTATTTCTTATATAATATATTTACTTATTATTTATTTTTTCTTATATTTTATATTTGCTTATTCTAATATTACGCTAAATATTTAATATAATATTTTTATTTCTTATATTGTGTATTTAGTTATTATTTATTTTACTATACATTTTTCAGATAGATGTTTAATTTAGATTTTTTTCATTTCTTAATGAGAAATGACCTCAGATTGCCCTAATCCAACTTTTTTTTCCAAATCTAGAGTTAAGACCCAAATATCACAAAAATGTTTCATTAAAGGTAGTCATTCACCATTGTACCCCTTAGTTAACCAAAATTAATAATAGAAATAAAACATTTTGAAAACTTTATAAAGTATTAAAGTTTTCAACGAAGCTTTGATGTAGTATCTCGTCCTCTCCACCATCGTCTCTATGGTCCTCTCCATCATCGTCTCAATCGTCCTCTCCGCTTTGTCTATGTCATTGTCTCTCCACATCGTTTCCTTTGCCGCCTCCGCATCTCATCGTTCTTCAATTGTGTATCTCGGCATCTCTAAGTCTTCGAGGTATCATCATTACATGTTGATTATAAAGTGATGATTAGTTAGCTTCAATTAGTGTTTAATGTCGATGATATATTAGATCTGTGTGATTTTGTGATTCAATTTGATTTTGATATGGTGTTGTGATTGGATTTTAGAGTTTTTTAGAAGTTTAAGTTCATAAATGGATTCAGATTCTTCTATTGTCGTCATCTTCACCTTCTAGGCTCACAATATTTTTTGAGTTTTTTGGAATTTCTAGTTCAAATGACCCTGATACACAGTTGGTTGATCTTTTTACTAGGTTTTCAAAATATGGTTGGAGTTTTTTTGTGTTTGTGGAGAATGGAGTTCAAAGCAAACTTTTCAGTGGGAGTTTGTTGTGGATAAGAAAATGACTGCATCGTTTATTAACTTAGAAGAAGATCTTCAATATGAAGATTTGCTAAAGATGATTTCCGAAGATTTTCGTATTCAAGTGGAAGACATAACTTTGAGCTATGGGATTTTTTTGGAGTTGAAAAGCACCTTTGAAGATGTTCCCCCAATCTCTATTGGAAACACTCGCCAACTAAAAAGTTTCAACTAAAAAGTATTTGAAGGAATATGTCGGTTGTGTTTAAAGGTTTGTTGCTTTATATCAACGAAAATTTTGTTTCTATTCAGGATTGCTTTCCTAATTATGTAATAAACCTTCCAAAACAACTTGAATCATGCAGGTCCGTCCTCATTCAGCTATATCTAACAAGAAAACTACTGATACGTGTGCTTCTCCGGTTCCTTTGAATTCTATTCCAAATTTTGGTTTTGCTGTGCAGAGAAACGACAAGTACATTGTTCAAATCTGTTTCTGTGTTTGTATGAATTTCCTTTTTCTTAAACTATTCAGGATAATTTTCCTATTTATGCACTAAACTTTCTAAAACAACTTGACTTTTGCAGATCAACAACATACTTCACCCCCAGCTACCAAAAAGAGCAATGGAAAGCCTCCTACAAAGAGGATCAGATCAGTTGGCGAGTTTGGGGTTCCTGGTTCTAAATCCCAGTCACACAAGTCGAGCAGATGTGGCATAGGAGGACACAACAAGAGCACATGCAAGACGGCGATATGAAGAAGTTTGTGTGCCTATTCATCTGTGTGTGGAAAACAAAAACATATAGTTTATTTCATTTGTCTTATGAAGATTTTCTAAAATGTCGTTTAAATACTTTCAACATGTTCCATTCTTTTTCATTTTCAATGATTTATTGATGATTTACATATTTTCATGACAATTTATAGGTGTTGTTCATTTAATGCTTACGTGATATGCACCATATCACATATATATTTTCTTTTGGAAGCCTATCCTGAATAATTTGGATGATTTCCAACTTTTGTATTATACAATTTAGGTTTAAATGCATTTTTCTCAAAATTCCAAATCACAATTTGAAATTTTCCAAATATGCAGATATCAATCCTTAGTTTTTGATCTCATCTCATTTTTTTAGTTTAAACTTCTTTGCTAGAAAGAAACACACTATTATTCAACTATTCTCGAAACCCATCCAGAAATTCCATAACTCTTTCCAACATTTATAATATAAAATTTAGTTTAAAATACATTTATGTTTTAGGTAATAACAGATGATTCTCCTCAGCCTAGTGGCTAAACTTCCCCTCTAGCGGAACTTGACAAACAGATTCCTCAACCCGTGTACGATTCCCCGCTTTTTATTTTTTTAATTGAATAAAAATCATTGGATTATATTCATTTACTTACATCAACAAACAATTGAAACACACTTGGCCTAGTGGCCACACACTCTTCTTTCTTTCCCAGATTTCTTGGGTTCCAATTGTGGTAGATGTAATTTTTTTTTTTATCTCCAAAATTTCAAATCAAAATTTGAAATTTTCCAAATATGCAGATATCACACCCTAAGTTTTTTTTATCTCATTTCAAATTTTTTAGCTTAAACTTTCATAGATAGCAACATACTAATATTCAACTTTTTGGAAACCCATCCAGAAATTCCTTAACTCTTTCCAACATTTATAATATAAAATTTAGTGTTAAATACATTTATGTTTGAGCTTATAACAGATTATTCTCCTCAGCCTAGCGGCTAAACTTCCCCTCCAGCGAAACTTGACAAACAGTTGCCTCAACCCGTGTTCGATTCTCCTTGGAATCGGATCGCTTATTATTCCCCTTAGTTTTTTTTATCTCGTTTCAATTTTTTTATTTTAAACTTTCATAGATAGCAACACACTAATTTTCAACTATTCTGGAAACCCATCCAGAAATTCCATAACTCTTTCCAACATTTATAATATAAACTTTAGTGTTAAATACGTTTATGTTCTAGCTTATAACAAATTATTCTCCTCAGACTAGCGGCTAAATTTCCCCTCTAACGAAACTTGACAAACAGTGGCCTCAACCAGTGTTTGATTCCCCTTGGAATCGGATCGCTTTTTATTTTTTTAATTGAATAAAAATCAATGGATTATATTCATTTACTTACATCAACAAAACAATTAAAACACACTTGGCCTAGTGGCCACTCACTCTGCTTCTTTTTCCAGATATCTTGGGTTCAAGTTGTGGTAGATGTAATTTTTTTTTTTTTGTTAATCTCCAAAATTCAAAATCAAAATTTGAAATTTTCCAAATATGCAGATATCACACCTTTAATTTTTGATCACATTTCAAATTTTTTTAGTTTAAACTTTCATAGATAGCAACACACTAATATTCAACTATTCTGGAAACCCATCCGGAAATTCCACAACTCTTTCAACGATAATTGAAGAATACATTTTACCTCATCGTCAAGATTTTATTCTGCTTGATTAGGCTTGGATGGCGTCTCATTCGTTGCCTCTGTTCCCATCTGCAAAAAAAAATAAGCCAGGAAGGGGATCATGAACACGTACAAATGCTTCCATAAATTACTTGAAAACTCCAAGATTTTTGAGCATGTACCTACTGCGTCTGATTTGGAGTAAAAACTGGAGTCTCAATACTCTGTTGACCTATTGAAGAGGCAAGTGTCTCATTCATTGCCTCTTTTCCCATCTGCAAAATAAAAAGTCAGGAAGGGGATCATGAACACGTATAAAAGCTTCCAAAAATTCACTACAAGAATATCGAGTATTCATAGCACACGAGTATATCGTTTTTTTTGTTTATGCTATGGTTTATAACACGGGCTTTTTCTATAGCGTTTTGTTTTAATGAAACGCTATATTTAATTTAGGTGGAAAAAATAGATTCGATACGCGGTATATTTTTTAGCTAAGTGTTTTCGCGGTTAGTTATTAGTAGCAAAACCAAACTAAAAGTGTTATGAAAAACCAATACGCGGGATAAAGTTATTTTTTGGGTTTTCCCTCAAAAAATATTCTAAGGCAAAAATAAGAAAGATATCTTTCTATTGAAACCGAGCTTGTGCCTCTCTCTCTCGAATCGTCATTCCAACTCATTCCGACACTCTTTGATTCAATCGAAACCGAGCTTGATTCAAATCATTCCGACACTCTTTTATTCAATAGAAACCGAGCTTGATTCAACTCATTCCGAGCTTGTGCCTCTCTCTCGAAGGATTCATCTCGTGTTCACAGTCGAAGGTTTGATGTTCTCGATTTAGGGTTCTTCGTTTTTCTCCTCAAATTTCCGAAATGATTTAGGGTTTTAATTGGATTTCAAGTCGATTTATAGTTTTCATATGTTACATGTACAGATTATTAATCGATTTAGGGTTCTTCGATTTTGTCCTCAAATTTCGAAATGATTTAGGGTCTTAATTTGGTTTCAATCGATTTAGGTTTTTCATCTGTTACATCTACAAATTAATCGATTTTGGGTTCTTCTATTTGGTTTCAATCGATTTAGGATTTTAATCTGTTTTTTTTTCTTCTATTACATCTATAAATTATTAATCGAT
>NC_027748.1:31082046-31092613 GCF_000695525.1 Brassica oleracea var. oleracea | reverse complement strand
TACCGCATTAAAGTCAAGAGTGGTATGTCTGAGAATTACTTCGACCAGCTCCTGACGGTAGTTCACGACATGCTTCCAGTAGATAATGTCCTTCCGCGTTCAACAGATGAGGTGAAGAAATTCTTGAAAGTGTTTGGTTTTGGATACAATCAGATTCATGCCTGCACAAACGACTGCATTCTTTACCGTAGGGAATACAAGGACATGACAAGTTGTCCAAGATGTGGCCTCTCAAGATGGGAAAGGGATAAGCACACTGGTGAGGAGAGGACAGGGATTCCAGCTAAGGTTCTAAGGTACTTTCCTATCAAAGATAGATTCAGGAGGATGTTTAGATCGAAGAGGATGGCTGAAGATTTGGTTTGGCATTTCAACAATGCTAGCTCAGATGGTACAATGCGGCACCCAGTAGACTCTATAACCTGGTCCACTGTGAAGGATAAGTGGCCACAGTTTTCTGACGAAGCAAGAAACCTCCGGCTTGGTCTTTGTACGGATGGTATGAATCCTTTCTCATTCCAAAGCTCCACCCACAGTACATGGCCGGTGTTATTAGTCAACTATAACATGCATCCCACAAAGTGTTTGAAAGAAGAGAACATTATGCTTACTTTGCTGATCCCTGGACCAACTGCGCCGAGCAACAACATTGATGTCTACTTAGCTCCTTTGATAGATGATCTGAAGGATCTGTGGAATGAAGGTATGGTAGTTTATGACGCGTTCAAGAAGGAGAATTTCACACTAAAAGCAATGTTGTTGTGGACTGTCAGTGATTATCCTGGATTAGGAACACTGGCTGGGTGTAAAGTCAAAGGGAAACAAGCATGTACTGTCTGTGGAAAGGACACACCCTTTAGATGGTTGAAGTTTAGTAGAAAGCACGTGTATTTGGGCAACAGAAAGAGGCTGAGACCTGAGCATCCTTACAGACGTAGAAGAAAATGGTTTGACAACACAGTTGAAGAAGGGACTGTGTCTAGAATAGAAAGTGGAAGAGATATTTTTGAGACAGTGAAGGATTTCAGAAATCATTTTGGGAAACCGTTGGAGAAGAATGGGAAAAGAAAAATAAATGTTCAGTGTGAAGATGAAGTTATTTCAGAGGATGATGAATATGAAGAAGACACAGATCATTGGAGATGGAAGAAAAGGTCCATCCTCTTCGATTTACCTTACTGGAAGGTAAATATTCTGTTTACTTTTTCTAACTAAGATTATTTTAATAAATTAGTGACAATATTTGTCTTCTAGTTCGTCACAACACTGATGTCATGCACGTGGAGAAGAATGTCTCTGATGCTATCATATCTATTATGATGCAAAATTCTAAGTCAAAAGATGGTGTCAAATCAAGAAAGGATCTGGAAGATATGGGGATTCGAAAGAACTTACATGTTCAGCTCAAAGGGAAGAGAACATACTTACCTCATGCTGCTTATTGGCTGAAGAAAGATGAAAAAAAAAGATTCTGCAAGAGACTAAGTCTATTTAGACGACTAGATGGATATTCTGCGAACATTTCCAGTTGTGTCTCTATCAAACCACCCACAATCGGTGGATTGAAGTCTCACGATCATCACGTGCTTCTGCAGAATCTTCTACCAGTGGCTTTGAGAGGATTACTCCCAGATGGTCCAAGGATTGCAGTTACAAGGCTGTGCAGCTTCTTTAACAGCCTCTGTCAGAGAGTTCTTGACCCTGAGAAGCTAATATCTTTGGAGAATGAACTTGTGGAGACAATGTGCGAAATGGAGAGGTATTTTCCACAAGTGCTTCATCGGTAAACATCTTATTTCTCTAATCTTATATGAATTGGTTTTCTGTTTGAATTATGGTGTAACACACTATTCATGTCTTAGGCATCACCGGATAAAATACTCATCATTGATTGGACTTCTGATGATGTGATTGCTGAGGGTGGTTTGTTTTCAACTGATCCCAAGCAACTGGTCAACAACATTCCCCTTGGACCCAATGCTGCAATTGTCAAAGTTGAAAAGGTGCTTAAGAAGAATGCTTATTTGTGGAGACCTAGTCCCGAGATGTCAACCATTGCTGATGCACTTCATCAAAGTATCGCTTGGCCAATTCAGAAGATAGATATCATTAACCAGTCTCCAAAAAGAGTTTCGCCATTATCATCTTCACCTCAGGTAACTTTTTCGAACGTAAAGCATTTATTGGAATTGTTATGCGCAGTCGCATGATGCTTTTGTTTTGGTGATAGAGTGTCAGTAACAGCTTGGACACTGCTAAATCAAGTCCAGAGAAGAAGTGCATCTTGTTAGATTGCTTTAACTCGGGAAAGACTATCGCTGAGGGCCGTGTTGTTTTCACAAATCCAGAGGATAGAGTCCACTTTGTCCCATTAGGTGAAAATGCTTCCAAGGTCTTCGTTCTAGTGGCAAAGATTGGAGATGCAAAAGTTTGGAGACCAAATGCAGAAGTTGAATTCATATCCGATGCTTTTGGTACCACTGTGGCTTGGCCTAATGACAAAGTTATATTTGTCTGATACTTCTATGTTTCATATATAGCTATGTTTTAAAACTTTGGTGTGTTGTTTGGTTCGTTGACGTTGGTGGATGTTGTTTTGTGTTGGTGGATGTTGTTGAACATGTATGTCAACAGGATATGTACTCTTTTAATGTTTAATAATAATTAATGCATAATATTATTTATGTTAAATATTTATTATATTTAAATTTTATTATATTACGGTTTCAATTTAATTATAGCATTTACGCTACGAAAGAGAAATCTGTAAAAGTATATGGCTTCGAATCAATATCGTAAAACGAATGCTATATTAAAATATTAAAATAGCAAAAGCGGAAACGCTATCTAAATAAAACATAATGTAGCGGAAGCGAAAAGCGCTATCTTAAGTGGAAGACCTATTATCGCGGCCGATGATACAGCGTACCTAATAACGCTATGGTATCGTAGTATAGCGTTTTCCCGGCGCAATAAATACTCATTTTTCTTGTAGTGATTACTTGAAAACTCCAAGAATTTTTAGCATGTACCTGCTGCGTCTGATTTAGAGTAAAAATTGTAGTCTCAGTACTCTGTTGAGTTATTGGAGAGGCATGTGTCTCATTCGTTTCCTATGTTTCCATCTGCAAAAAAAATTCAGGAAGGGGATCATGAACACGTACAAAATCTTCCAAAATTTACTTGTGTTTACCATTTTATTGTTTGGCGAAATGATCACAGTCACAGGCTTTAAATTTGTTACCATCGGATTTTCTGGAAGAGTTTCCCGAAACTACACAAATCTTTCCAGATATTTTAAGAAACACTACACAGTTTCACAAGCACAATCAACAAGAGACTAACAATGTCATAAGCATTTGATGTAGCTCAACTGGTTCTCGAGAATAGCATCTGATGTAGCTCAAATGTATCTAGAAAACAACAAAATCAAAAGGTACATTACCTTAAAACCTTGTGTTCCCACAATTCAGCAGCCTTTGATTTAAGCTCCAACAACTTCCAAGGACCTTACCCTCGCTGGACAACAAAAATGCAGTACCAAACAGTCTAGTGAGGCACATTACAATTGCGAATAAAGAGAACATGAAAAAGTTATAACTTTTATGTGTGTTCTTAATAAAAAAAAGCTAGAACTTTTAGAGAAACAAGAGAACTAAAACATCGACACATACATTTCCTAAACACATTCAATAGATGCAATCAAACAACAAATGAATATGTAAGAAGGGATATAAAAGTAGAAATTAAAAGAGAAATCAAAATAACCTGTCGCTTAGGAAAGCTAAGCTTAAGGCAGTAAGAGCAGCAACAATGATGGCAAGAGAGGTTGGGAAATAACGCAACACAGCTCAAGAGGATCATTAATTATATTTCTCAATCGGTGCTTTAAAATGACACATAAAGTCTTTGACATATACCCAGAACGAAAATCACGAGGATAAAGCTCTGTAAATGAAGCTTCCTGATATTCCTTCTTTGTAATTCTGATTATGTTCTATCTGTTCGATTTGAACAACAAAACAAGCCCAAATATATTATTCGAAGACCAACAAACCGAAACTCCCAATTTTCAATTCGAAAACCCTAAGTTTTTTGTGTGAACCAAAGAAGAGAAACACTAGATTTTGGAATCATACCGAGATGGCGTTGGAGAATCAAAGCTTCGTGCTTTCGTCGGAGATGATGACAGTGTTCATCGTCGCCGGAGTTGATGGTATGATGACAGTGTTCATCGTCGCCGGAGTTGATGGAATTTTGTCGGCAGCCCGAAGTGAGAGAGAGAGATCAGAGAGATTTTGTGACTTTTAGCTTCCAGTGCTATTTTTGAGATAAAAACTCAAAAGAGGCTTTTATAGAGCATTTCCCTTTCTTAATTGTATATTTGCTTATTCTATTTTATTTTATTTTATATCAAATGATAATATTATGATAGATGTTTAATGTAATATTTCTATTTCTTATATTGTATATTTACATATTATTTATTTTCTTTATATTGTATATTTACTTATTATTGTTTAATATAATATTTCTATTTCTTACATTGTATATTTTCTTACGATTTATTTTTCCTTATATGTAGATGTAGATTTATTTTTTATTTTTTAGTAATAATGTCACATGTCATCTTTCGGAAGAAATTTTTTTGTGCAGATGTGGATGCTCCATAGAGCCTCAAAAAGTCACTTTTATTAGTATAGATATTAGGTGTTTTGTCTACACTTGCGTGCTTCATAATTTTACAAAAAATTGTAAATAGATATATTATCAATTCAAAAACTATGAGAATAAATTATGTTCATGCTTATAAAATATTTAATAATTAATTAAATATTAAAAAAATTATATACAATAATTGTTTTTATTTTAATAAAATATATTTTATTACGTAAAATAAACTTGACAACATTCATACATACATAAACTATATACATGGATTTATATTTTGTTTTAATATATTATGATGTAAAAAAATTTGGATAACATAATATATAATCTTTTTAAATAATGATGATTGTCAAATTAATGAAATTCGTTTTTTTATTTACGGGTGATTATATATTGACAAATCTAATCTAATTATTTATTACGGGTAATAAAGACTTTAAACACTATAAATTTTAATGTGAGAGCAAAAAAAATTAATTCGTTAATAATAGTATAAATATTTTTGAATTCTTTGCCATTTTTCAGAAATTATCATAATAAGTAATTTTGATTATCCTAAGAAATTTATCTTAAAAAATAAATGATTCATTCTATCTTATGTGATTATATATTAAAATAGAGTTTGTTTAATATTAATAAACCCAATATAATATAAGAATATATATATATATATATATAATATTTTAATATTACTAAATTAAATATAATATGAATTTAAATATGATATTATCATTAGAGTTTTTAATTATTCTCAAGATAATATTAAATTATTAGCTAAATCATTAAAATTATTTATTAAGATTAATAATTGAATATAAAATATGACCAAACCTAAAATTATGGGAAGCATGACAAATCAGCAAATTCACTTCTCAAATAATAGTATAAGTTTTGTTAATCAGGTTTATAAATTTAATTTTTATCGAAATGAATTTACTAGTTTAGTAAAGTTTGTTACAGCAGGTATATATATATAAGAGCAGTTCTAATATAAAATTTCATATATTGTTTTTCTAGAATAGAGTAATTTCATAATTGAATTGGATTTTGTTTAATTCTAATCCATTTTGGAGTAGAAAATAGAACAGTGAATAAACAAGAAATATATTATTCCATTTATAGACTAATTCTATTTTTATTTTTTTTTGGAACGCAGACTAATTCTATTTTTATTCCCTTTTGGAATAAAACTGGAGTGAGATTGAAAATGCTTTGAGTTTAAAAAAACAAATTATGTTAGTTTATCTAATAAATCGGTATTGTATACACAATTAGTTTCTTCTAACAATATGAAAACACCACGCTTTTGAATGATTTGTGTACTTTGTGGAAGTGATGCATGTGGAGTTATTAAAATGTTAATTCCGTTTATGATCATTTCAATGCGGTTAACGTTTCGAGGATGAGCAATATCCACACAGTCCATAGAAGAAGACTAAACTAAATGTCTTCATTGGTCTAAAGTCGAACGTTTGAAAGAGTGGCCACTTGTCAAGGAATACAAATCTAACTTTGGTAAAAGCAAGAACAAAACACACAAAGTGGCAAAACGACCAATCAAATAAAAAAGATAGACAAGTGAAACAGTGTGATCATCGTTGATGAAAAGTGGTAGAATAAACGAATCATTCATGTTTCTTATGAGTTTTTTGACACTTGGAGTTTGGAAACAAAACGTTCGTTGGCGTTTTCAAACGCCGCATCTTCGAATTTCCTAGCTCTACAATCTTATATCTATCTATCTATTATAAAAGACTGTTCTCGCACTCGCCAGCCCTCCACGTCGGATTCCAGGTCACAAAGTCATTGATTTTGGTGTCGACACGTGTCCTGAAATACAAAACGCAACACTTCGTCGAGGCTTCCTTCCATGCACACCGTTTCATTTAATCTCTCTTTATGTTTGTTAGGCTTATTTGCCCGTGTATCTTTTAATTTTTAGAGAAAATTACTAAAATGTTATAGAAAAATTGGTTTATTACTAGAGTGTTATACATCTTTTTAAAATTACTAGAATGTTTGAATACCCCTAGTAAATGACAATAAAGATTTTGGTTAGTTTTTTTAACTTTTTTTTAATTGAAATTATTTTTAAAGACTAAATCCACATCAGTAATAATAATCCACATCAACAAATCTATCGTTTGGTTATCCTCTACCTTCTTTCTTATTGGTAAGTTTCTATACTGCATGGATAACAATTCTTAACCTAACACACAAATCTCTCTCTCTCTGACGCCTCCTTCTCCTCCAATCCATCACGTTTGACCTCCTCACCACCACCACCATCGCCATCTCTCCTTCCGCTCGTCACCACCAGCACCGCTCATTCACTCGTCACCACCACCATCGCAATCTTTCCCATCCGCCATCGTTCGTCACTACCACCATCCGCCATCTCTCTCTCTCTCCACGATCTGATTCTCTTCTTCTTTTCCACTCTTGGAGTGCTCTCTCCCTCTCTCTTTCTCTTCTTTGAATCTGATTTTGATTTGTTTTTTTGGTAAAGGAAGTTGGAGGAAGCACAAGAGGCCTGACGAGACGAGGTGACTGGAGGTCTCTCTTTTGTTCCATCACCGAACTGCCGCAGACCAAGGTCTCTATTCCCCCTCCTCTCACTTCTTTTTACTTATCTTCTTCTCGTAACATTGTTAGATTGTAGTAGGATTTGTAGTTGTTAAAGTCCGCTACTTTGGATTGTTCTTTGCTCAAGGTTGAGGCGGAGAGAACAGATCCGGAGGCAGGAGGTGAAGAGGAGGTCTGAGAGAAGACAGAGCCAGAGGCTGGAGAAGACAGAACATCGAGGCGGCTGGAGTTTTTTTTTTTAGGTATAGGTCTTTTTTTTTAATTTGGTTTAGTGTAAACCGAAATAGGGAAATGTAGTGGTTTGATTTTATTTTTAATTTCTAGTTTAGTTTTGTAAGCCGGAATGGATTCAACAGAGACGACACGGAGGAGTTCATTGAAACTTGGATACATGGACGAGTTATCACCGAAATGGTGTAGAAAACCTGTATTTTTGGTTTTCTATGTAAAAAACATAACTCACCCATGTATTTTTTGTTTGATTTATGCTATGTTGACACTACTCAGTCGTGTCGTTTATATATCTCAGCCGTGTCGTTTACATAACTCAGTCATACCTCAAACATACCCTAAAATCAGCAAATGTTTAGATAACTCAGCCGTATCATTTAGATAACTCAGCCGTATTGTTTATATAAACTAGCAATACCTCAAACATACCCTAAAATCGGAAAACTGAATTCAAGTAATTTAAGAAGTTATATTGAAGATAATCTTATCAATATCAAGTGAATATAAATCAACTAAATGTGTATAGTTTTTTGAAGTTAATACTTTAACTTGATCTTGAGATATATGTTCTCTTACAATCACTTATACAATTCTTATTTACAAGACTCTAACTTTAATACTTTCTTAAATCTAAACCTCAAATCCTAAACTATAGAATTATAAAGTTATAGAAATTATAAATTTTATCTTTAAACATTAAATCTGATATATTTTTATTATTTAAATTTTAAGGTTTAGGTTATATAGTTTAGAGTTAAACTCAAATTTTAATCATTTAAAAAAAAAAATAATCTTTAATTTAAAATTCCATTTAAAATTTTTATTTAAACCCGTAACTATATTATTTAAATTTAGGAAATTTTTAAAACAAATTGAAAAGAACTAAAATTGAAATTATATTGCTTTTTTCATGACCATTGATTGATTTTAGTCTAAGGGTTCAATATTTTCAATATAAAGTTATAATATTTTAAAATTTAAACTACAAATATAAAATTATAAAATTATAAAGTTAAATATTTTCACACCAAGTAATGGTGTGCACTAAGTAGTGTTAGAACGAAAGGTTTTGAATCAGTCATGCAGTGACCAAGTAATGGTGTGCACTAAGTAGTGTTTGAAAATTGGTTTAGACTATCTAAAATAGTGTCATGGGTAACCCTAAATTTAAAGGAGCTACGTATTTTGGCCTCAGATCATGTATGTTCGATAAGTTTTCTAAAATGTATATTTTCTACAATCTTAATGGTTTTGAACCAAAACTAATTATAAATTTTAAAACAATGAATTAATTTTTAAGGAATTTTGTAATAAAAAGAAATAAAATATTATTATACTAATATATTTGATAGTTTTAATATTAAAATTTTGAAAGAAAAAACAAATATTTTAACACTAAATCCAATAAATAATTTATAAACAATTGTACATTTGGAACACAAAATACTTTTGACAACCGAATACAAAATAATACTTCATCTGTTCCTAAATATAAGATGTTTAGTTAAAACACATACATATTAAGAAAATTATTATTTGTCTAGAAACTGCCATTAAAACTATAAATAAAGAAATATTTACCCTGAGAGACACGAGTTGAGTTTACAAATATTGATATCACTCAAATTACCCTAAGGAGTGAATTACTCTCTCAAATAAGAGGTTCGGATGTAGTACTTATGGATCGAATCCACAGAGACTCTAGGATTACACAATAGATTATGGTCTTGAAATAACTCTAGATTTAATGGTTTATAAGTAGCAGTAAATGAATTGGTGAACAAGTTTATTGCTCGATTGATTGTTTTGAGGTTGTTAACGGTTGGGTGAAAGAGCTAGATTCAGGTATATTTTCAGGTATGATAAGTAAATCTTAATTTGAGAAATTAGGGGTTTATTAATATTAATTGTTCTTGAATTCAAACTAAGGTATAATCTATTTGATTGTCTAATCTGGATCTCGGATCTCAACTCTCGTATTTTAATCACGAGAAAGTGTCGATCGATAATTCTTTGTGAATATCGATCGATACACCTTTCAAAATATCGATCGACAGGGCTATCGCTGCGTCGATCGATACTTCTTCCAGAAAGATTTACGGACAGGTTTGATTTATATTCTCTAACTCACTAGACCAACTCTCGTCTGTATCTAGTCAGTTAGATCATTCTAATTATTTTCAGGTATTGAGTCAAGCAATGACTTGATCCCAATTAATCCTAAGATCTAAGTTTGAAGGGTGATCAATCCTAAACTTAGCTTTAAGCACAACTAGATGAATGAACTATATTTCTAAACACCCTAACAATGGTTCAAGTTACCAATACATATATCATCCTATTGAGAAACCTAAATCTAACAATAAGACTACTCAGACATATTCATAAGAAACATGGTTATGATAGTCTGAATAATACTTAAATAAATGAATAATACAAAATAAAGTAAACAAATAAAGGGAGTTCAAGATCTTCCCTCTCTCAAGGTGTACAGATCTCTCTCTCCAATCCTAAGCTCTCTCTCTCTAGAATAGTATGAAGCATAGCCGTCAACAATGGCTTAGAAAACAGTAAAATAGGGTTTCAGGTCGTCTAGGGGTATATTGGTAATATGTGGTGACTTCTGGGCCTAAATTGGTCGCGAAACATGCTTGTCCTGTTTTCTGGGATCACTGTCGACCGACACCAATGATGCAATATCGATCGACAGTCCTTCATTTCCTCGACAGCTTCCTCTCGCGAGGCAGACTGACCACTCTTCCGTAAAACATGCATAACTTCTGCTACAGGATGCTGATTGACCTCAAACCGGTGGCGTTGGAAAAAAGCTAACTCAATGCTCTATCTTATGTCAAAAGATGGTCTCAATCTAACAGTGGGAAGGTCTCCATTCATAGATAAACATCTGATGCGTCGGTGCATTTCTGCACCTCAAAAGGCTCCAAAATCACCATATTTCTCCAGAACGTACCTGAACCTGTAAATACTCTAAATAAACTCTATATAGTAGTAAATATATATTAAAACACTTATAAACCATGGCTAAAAGTGGGTAAAATTCATGGTCTATCAACTCCCC
>NC_027748.1:31081415-31081851 GCF_000695525.1 Brassica oleracea var. oleracea | reverse complement strand
CCAACCTCATTTCTTAGCATATATAAAAGTGCAGGCTTTACCTTGGAGTATCGATCACAGAATGGAAGAATTTTCAAACAAGTATCTGGATCTGCAGGTAAAAGCTAGTTCATATCTTTTCTCTCTACTAATTTCTCTCTTTAGTCAAAATATGCTTATATTGCAAGATCATTGACCAAAATTGGACAGACTTCCATGAATCAAGCCTTAATGGTGGTTGCCACTAAATCCTGTTCACTTCTTTTTGACCTATATCCTATGATTATTTATTAAGCAAGCCTTAGTGGTTGTAGCCACCAAATCCTGTTCTAATCTTTTACCTATAAAATTCTTATGAAGCAAGCTTTAATGGTTGTAGCCACCAATTGTTCGGATTCCACATAACTAACACCTATTATATATATATATATATATATTTTTTTTTTTTTATTTTTTT
>NC_027748.1:31080154-31081305 GCF_000695525.1 Brassica oleracea var. oleracea | reverse complement strand
AAGGCTTTACCTTCCAGACTTGTTTGAAGAATCTGATCTCATGCATACTAAGCCCCAAGACAAGCAGTTGTGTCAGGTTTAGTGTTGAAGGTTAGTTTTGGTTCCTGCAAACAATCTCAGCAAGTGTGAATAGTTGACAAATTGATTCACTTTAGTATCTTTAGTACAATCTGCAATCAGTAAGTCTAGAATGGTGCTAAAGAGTGGTTAGATAACAAGCAAAAATCTATAAAGTTTATTATCCCCTTCTTGACTCAATAAAACTCTTTTGAAAATCTTTTTAAGACTCATGAACACACTAATATCAGTAAACATCCCTCCAGACTTAAATTACACTGTCCCCAGTGTATATCCAGTCAGAGTTATGGTGAGAACTAATTAAGTACACAATTTAACAAGTTAGAACGATATACCTGCCCGGGTTAAGTGTCGATCGATGGAAAGGAGTTACCATCGGTCGATTTTAGGTGATGTACTGTCGATCGATATCGACATGCTCTCATCGGTCGATTTTATAATCGTTAACTTAGATTTTTTTTTTTAATTTAATTTTAACTAAATCCTAAATATCCTAAATCTAGAAATGGGTTGCCTCCCATTCAGCGCTTATTTTAAGTCTTGAGCTCGACTCGAGGTCTGATCTGTCTAATTATCAGGAAGAATGCCTAAGTTTAAAGGCCTGCTAATTGGCGGTTTAGCCCAATAGTGTTTCACTCGTTGACCATTCACTGTAAATTCTTCTCCTTTATCGTTTATAAGTGTGATGGCTCCATAATGTGTGACATCCACAACAGTGAAAGGACCTGACCAAAGAGATCGGAGTTTTCTGGGAAACAGCGTAAGCCGAGAGTTATATAACAACACTTGATCATTTGGTTCGAAGTGCCTGGAGATGATCTTTTTATCCTTATATGCTTTCGTTTTCTCTTTATAGATCTTTGAACTCTCATAGGCTAAGTGTCTTATTTCATCCAGCCCGTTAAGCTGCATTAGTCTCCTTTCGGCATCTGGTTTGATGTCGAAATATAATAACTTTATAGCCCATGCTGCCTTATGTTCAAGCTCAACCAGTAAGTGACATGATTTTCCATAGAGTAGGTGAAATGGGGTTGTTCCTAGTGGGGTTTTGTATGCAGTTCGGTAGGCCCAAA
>NC_027748.1:31078992-31080104 GCF_000695525.1 Brassica oleracea var. oleracea | reverse complement strand
CCGAAAACCCGAACCGAACCCGATCCGATAAAAATGAATCTGAACCGATCCGAACCCGGCATAAATACCGAATGGATCATGTTTTATGGTATTTCGGGTTATGGGTATTATCCAAACCGAACCCGAACCTAAATGGATACCCGATAGAACCCGAAAAATTCAAAATTTCCAAAAAGAACTTGTACCAAACATGATCTCAATTCCTAATATGTATTCAAAATATATTGAACATCTAAAAAATTATCTATTATATGAAGATTGATGGTTGAAGGTTGAAGTTTTTAGATTTTGGTGTTGTTTTCATTGAATAATATTTTTCATTTCATGAAAACTTGGTTTTCGTTTTGTGCCTTAATTTATTTGGTTTTCTTTTGATCAATAACTATGTTTACTTTTCACTTGATTTTGAATGATCACATTTGATGTTCCTATCTTTTGTTTGAACCAATTTTATTTATGTTTTGGTTACAAAATAGGTACAAATCAAGTATTTTAAAACCGAATAATCGATTTTACTTACTTTTCGGTTACAAAGTAGATATAAATCAGGTACATTTAAACCGAAGAACCGACTGGGACCCGAACCCGAAAGTAAACCGGGTTGTACCGGTTCTTTGAAGATTTACTAACCCCGGCCCGAACCCAATAGAACCCGAACCGGTCCCAAACCGAATTTTTATATAACCAGAACGGGGCTGATTTTGATAAACCCGAAAAACCGAAACCCGATTGGACTAAACCGAAACCCCATTGGAACCCCGAATGCCCATGCCTAAATCTTTCCTATAAGTTCCTACGGTCTTTTCTAAAATTTCTTTGATCTGTCGATTTGAGACTTCTACTTGTCCACTTGTTTGCGGATGGTAGGGCGTAGCAACTCTGTGGTGAACTCCGTTCTTCCGGGCTAATCCATCAAAAACTTTGTTAATAAAATGGGAGCCACCGTCACTTATGACTATTCTAGGAACTCCAAATCTTGGAAAAATAATGCTCTTGAAAAGCTTGATAACTACTGATGCGTCATTTGTTGGGGAAGCTACTGCTTCGACCCATTTTGATACATAATCAACAGTGACAAGTATGTATTTGTTCCCGTACGAAGAAGGGAAAGG
>NC_027748.1:31076026-31078925 GCF_000695525.1 Brassica oleracea var. oleracea | reverse complement strand
TGTTCCATTTCATGTCTTTTACTGATTTTCCACCTTCGTTGGCATCTGTCTCATTGTGCTATAAATTCATGAGCATCGTGAAACATGGTTGGCCACCAGAATCCTGCCTCAAGAATTTTAGATACCGTTTTAAAGGTTGCAAAATGTCCGGCGTAGTCGGATCCATGGCATTGGAATAAGATATCAGGGATTTCAGTTTCGGCGACACAACGTCTATATATCCCGTCAGAGCAATGTTTGTAGAGATATGGCTCGCCCCAGTGATATCTCCTAACTTCTCGTAAAAATTTCTTCCTTGTGTAGTCTCTCAACTCTTCGGGTTCTATGTCAGCATCTAAATAGTTTACTATATCAGCGTACCAAGGTCTGTCCTTTGAACCTCGACTACATGCACTTCCATGCACTTCTCGATGCAGACTTTCATCTACGGGGGAATCATGGTCAGGGTACAGCTCGTTGTGCGCGACGTTAACTTTTATATCGAAGGTGAGGGTTTTGGGATTTGTATCTTCGCTCATAATATCTGAAGTATCGATCGACATACTTTCGTCGTCGTCGATCGACCTGGTATTGTCGTAATCGATCGACATTGTATCGTTATCGTCGATCGACAGGTCCTCGGAACTGAGATATACATTCCCGATGAACGAATCCGTTTGGTAAACATTTTCAGTTGGTAAGAAATCATCGATAGGGACGTTGTTTTCTATTCTTATCTGGGAAAGATGATCTGCAACTCTGTTTTCTACTCCTCTTTTATCTTTAATCTCGATGTTGAATTCTTGAAGTAGAAGGATCCATCGCAGGAGTCGTGGTTTCGCATCTTTCTTTTGCATTAAATATTTAATTGCAGTGTGGTCAGTATGGACAATGACTCGTGAACCGACCAGATATCGCGGAACTTTTCAAATGCATAAACTAAAGCAAGCAGTTCTTTTTCTGTTGTTGCGTAATTCCTTTGTGCCTCGTCGAGTGTTCGACTGGCATAGTAAACAGCATGTAGCTTTCTGTCTTTTCTTTGGCCTAGAACTGCTCCTACAGCGAAATCGCTCGCATCGCACATGATTTCGAAAGGAAGATTCCAGTCAGGTGCTTGTACGATGTGGGCAGTTATCAAGTCTTTCTTTATTTTCTCAAAAGACTTTACGCATTCTGGTGAGAAGTTGAATTTAACTTCTTTACAGAGGAGGGAGGTGAGGGGTCTAGCAATTTTGCTAAAATCCTGTACGAACTTCCTGTAAAATCCGGCATGCCCGAGAAAAATTCTCACGTCTTTTACGTTCGTGGGTGCAGGCAATCCGGTCATTACTTCAATCTTTGCTCGATCTACTTCTATACCAGCAGCGGACACTTTATTTCCTAAGACGATTCCATCGTTAACCATGAAGTGGCATTTTTCCCAATTTAGAACGAGGTTCTTTTCTTCACATCTTGCCAAAACTTTACATAGGTTATCGAGACAGTTTTTGAAACTGGATCCATATACGAAAAAATCATCCATAAAGACTTCCATGAAATCTTCTATCATATCTATAAATATTGACATCATGCATCGTTGGAAAGTGGCAGGAGCATTAAAAAGACTGAATGGCATTCGGCGGTATGCGAATGTTCCGTAAGGGCATGTAAAGCTGGTCTTTTCGTGATCTTCAGGATGTATAGGGATTTGGAAAAATCTAGAGTATCCGTCAAGAAAACAGTAGTATTGGTGATTTGCCAATCTTTCCAACATTTGATCAATGAAGGGGAAGGGAAAGTGATCTTTTCTGGTGGCAGCGTTTAGCTTCCTATAATCGATACACATTCGATGTCCAGAGATAGTTCGCGTGGGAATGAGTTCGTTTTTATCATTCTTAACCACTGTAATTCCGCCTTTCTTAGTTACAACATGCACAGGGCTCACCCAGTTGCTATCCGAAATCGGGTAGATGATTCCAGCATCTAGAAGTTTGATAATTTCCTTCTTAACAACTTCTTTCAAGTTCGGGTTTAGCCTTCTTTGATATTCCACTGACGATTTGGAATCGTCCTCTAGGTGGATCCGATGCATGCACAGATCTGGAGAGATGCCACGGATATCCTCGAGAGAGTATCCCAGGGCTTTCCTATATTTGCGCAGTTTATTTAATAACAACGCAAGTTCTCCATTTGTCAGGTTGGCGTTTACGATTATGGGGAAGGAATTTTTATAGAGAAAAGCATATTTGAGTCCAGCGGGTAGTTGCTTTAACTTGATCTTTGGTGCTTTTTCGGGATCCCATTCCTTCAGATAGGATGGTTGTCGATCGACAGCTTTCGTTAAATATCGATTGACGTTGATTTCCGAAGCATTATCCTCTATGTCATCGACGTTTGCTATTTCTATACTTGCGTCCATTAATCGCGCGTATTCACCAGCTCTGATGTCGATGCTAAATGTTTCCTCTTCGGTAGATGTGAGCATTTTTTTCAGGGGATCATCTGAGCATGGGTCTATGAAGGATTCTTCAGCCAACTCATAGATATCGTCCACGTAAGAGGCTTGTTTATCGATTAAGGGTTGTTTTATTAGTTTTTCCATATCGAAGGTCTTTGAAATGTTTCCAATGTTTAAACATATCCGACCTTCCTTGACGTCGATGATTGCACCAGCGGTAGCTAGAAATGGTCTACCTAAGATGAGGGGATCTTTTGGTTCATTCGGGTATTTCAACACAATGAAATCCATTGGTACGTGACAGTCGTTAATTCTTATCGGCACGTCATCTACTACTCCCTCAGCTACTCTAACGGATCTATCTGCAAGAACCAAAGTTATTTTGGTGGGTTTGAACTCGTCGTATCCCAGGGATAGCGCGACAGAGTGTGGCATGAGATTCACGCTGGATCCTAGGTCACAAAGGGATCGAGGAAAACTCTT
>NC_027748.1:31061777-31075973 GCF_000695525.1 Brassica oleracea var. oleracea | reverse complement strand
TGGATCAGGTCTCTTGATCAGGGTTTCGCCTTGGATTATTGCACTTACTTCCTCTGAAACCATCATGGCGCTGTGTTCAGCAGCTGGGAAGCTGTTGGATACCATGTCTTTTACATATTTCTTAATCGAAGATGATATTTTTACGGCATCACTTAGTGGCATTTCCAACGTGATTTTATCGATTGCTTTCTTGCAGATCGCTTTATCCAATTCTCGCTTAGTGTGCGTCTTGTTAGGAGGAAAGGGTGGCAAAGTCCTATACACACTCTCTACCGCCGGCGTGGCAGGGGTCGAGTGTCGATCGACATTGTTTCCATTCTGTCGATCGATATTTACCATAGTCGGTCGATCGACATTATTTCCTTCTTGTCGATCGATTTCCACATCTTCTTCCGACTCCTCCTCTTCTTCATCGAGGTTAATCGTTTCTTTTTCAGCTTCAGGGGGTTTTTCAGCAGAAGTGATTTCTACAGCGCTCGGGGAAAGGCGTTTTCTGCTTCTTAGTAACACAGCGCAAACTTGGCGTCTCGGGTTGGGGTCAGTTTTTCCAGGAAGGAATCCTTCATCCCTTCTGACAAACCCAGCGTTATGCGCAACTTGGCTATCCCATTTCTTGACATGGTCACTCAAAGTTTCGAACTTATCATATAAATCAGAATATACGGAATCCAATCTTTCATCGAGAACCGCACTCATTTTCTGCTGGCGTTTTAGAACTTGACGAATCATAGATTCCATCTTGCTCCTATGAGTATGTCCTGCCTCGTAGGTCCTTGTGAA
Organism: Brassica oleracea var. oleracea; assembly: GCF_000695525.1. Taxonomy (NCBI): domain Eukaryota; kingdom Viridiplantae; phylum Streptophyta; class Magnoliopsida; order Brassicales; family Brassicaceae; genus Brassica; species Brassica oleracea. The sequence continues at coordinate 31,075,193 of NC_027748.1, read as the reverse complement.
GCTCATGTTTCGCTGCTGATCGGCAGGTCTTTGTTTGTGAAAGCCAGTTTCATCGATGAGGTCTACATGCTCTTCTTCATTTCCTTCACGTAGAAAGGTCTGACTCTCATCAGTAAACCGGACTTGCTCATCTCCAATCACAAAAGCATGAACTGAATCTGAAGTTTCTTTCACCTCAGATATCTGGTCTCCATTCGAATTCTCGGCCATATTCCTCCTCTCGAGATCAGTCTTCTTGGTACTGGTGCTAGACGCCACATTTTCAATGAGCCTCGTAGCTTCTTCAGGTGTCTTGGTTTTGAAGTTCCCGTGACTCGCAGCGTCCAAAGTCGCTTGGTATGTCCAGTCGAGACCTCTGAAGAAAATATTAAGTAGCTGGATTTCGCGAAAACCATGGTGTGGGCAGTCTCGCTGGTAGGCTCTGAATCTCAACCAAGAAGCCTTAAAAGTTTTAGTAGTGCCTTGAGAAAAATTATAGATCTTATTCCTAAATTCTTCGGTTCGTGCATCATCGAAGAAGTTGTTGAGGAAGACGCTTTTGATATCACTCCAGCAAGTCAAAGATCGTAGCTGCAATTGTTTCAGCCAGTGCGTCGCATCTCCAGCAAGGGAGTGCGGGAAGAGTTTGCAAAATAGATAGTCTTCAGAGACTCCATGCACCTTGATGTTAGACACAAAGTACTCAAGTGATTCGATATGGTCTATGGGGTTTTCATGAGGAAGACCACGAAAGGGGTGCTGACTTACTAGAGATAAATATTTGGGTTTCAGTTCAAAGTCTTTTCTTTGAATTGATGGAGGACGGATCGCAGACTTGTTAGTGTAGAACCGATCAAGTCTGTTGCAATCTCCAATAGGAATTGGAGTATTCAAAACAACAGCTATTCCAATAGGAATTGGAGCCCTATGTCTATAATTAATTTGGTTTGATACGTTGCATACTCGACCTTTTTGATCTCCTAGAACTACTTTTCCATTATTGAAATAGGTAAGAACATACTTACCTGCTTCTGGCAGGATGGCGTCGATCGATATTGGTAGTTGAGTGTCGACCCGTCGCTCGATGTTGTTGGCTGAGCGTCGATTGATTTTTGTATCGACCCGTCGCTCGATGTTGTTGTCTGAGCGTCGATCGATTTCCGGTCGAAATTCATGTCTTCCATCTTAAGTACATGTGTCAACAGGGAAGGAGGGAAAACTTAGCAAATTCAGTAACAAAATCTAGACTATATTCTAAGAAAAAGTTGCCAAAACGGAACAGAAAAACAGCTACATTGTCCATTTACCATAAATCTCTTTTTGATCCGTTTTGGACCTAAATACTCTTGACCAACTTTAAAAATTCATATCAATTATTTTAAAAGTCAGAAAAATATAGAAAATTATACAAAATATACATAAACAAAAAACAATCATATGAAAAATATATTGGTTGACTAAATATTAGTGGAACACAATTTAATTTTTAATCTACGAAAACTAGAAAACACAATCTATTGTCTACGACCTCGTAGATTGCAGTTTCAGATAAATACATAGATATGCAGCATGTAGACCACAATATCTATCTAATGGTCAATATTCTACCACCGCAGAGTAAATTGGCTACAAATTTCTCTTTGTTCTGAACTACGGTATATTTCGAAAACTACTATTTATTATTATATCTACTAACACGAAATCATAAAATCTGCCTATATACAAATATTCTACGACTGTGTGATTGCGTTATATACCAACATACTATATTCTACCATAGCAGGATTACATAGTCTAGTAGTGTATATGCAGTCTACGCGTGTCAGAATGTATGTTCTGCCAAATTCGTAATCTAAATATTCCCTAAATCTCGCCACAATCTGTTAAGAGAATATTTACCAAATCATAATTTTCCAAAATTTACGTATTTTCTATTTTTTTTAAACGTGTTCTTCCTTGTTCATCCAATATTCTTGACGAATTCTTTTTGGAAAGACCCAAAATATTTGATTCTCTTGTTGTATAAAATGCATATTTATGCTTGTTGTGGGTTGTGGAAATTTGATCCCCTTAAAGAATGAAGATTTTCTGATGATAAATAAACTTGATTGTATTTGCAAAGACATTGTACTCTAGTATGTACAAGAACATCAAAATTTAAAACCCAAAAATCTAAGATTCGTCAAAAACATTTGTTCATATTAATAGACTGAACTTGTTAAACACAAACTTTAATTTCTAAAAAACTAAAATATAATTTGTTAAACACTATGTGATTAAGGGTTTAGGATTTGAACCCTATCTTATTTAGGGTTTAGGGTTTGAACCCTATATTATTTAGTGGTTCGGGTTTGAACCAATGTTATTAAGGGTTTGGGTTTGAATCTTATATTATTTAGGGGGTCGAGTTTGAACCCTATGTGAGTCAATGTTCATACGATATATTAGAAAAATTTATCAATAAAACGTAGAACTAATACAATTTAAACTTGATGAACTCATACACTATAATCCAAAATCTGAGCCTAACAATGTATCCATAAAGTAGTATCTAAAACCCAAATATTAAACGCATATTACAAAGACGACAATGATGAGTCGCACTCTCTTTCTTTACAGATGTATTTGAAGTGAACTTTGTCACATATTCGTGGATCATTACACCAAGTCATTCCTAACAAACAGACAACACTTAATATATTTGTTCTAGCAGTTCTTTGGTCTATGGTACTTTGGACGCAGTCACGCAGAGACGAGCAGTGCTCGTTCGTATGCGGGTATGGCTCCATAGTGTTGTAACCGGGAAGCTCCATTCTGTATTTCCCAAGGATTTGACAGTGCGGTAGCTTTACATCATTGTTGTCGTTGCACCATTTAGGCAAACAGCTTGCATTGTTCTAAAAAAACTTGAGCATGTAAGCATCCTTGATCTGCAAAAACTGATTCCCTTGCTTTGTATGTGGGTGTGTTATCTTCTAGATTATGCATAGGTTAGTTCTATTACCGTGAATTCAGCAACTTGGATGGAACTAGAGATTGGATCCAACAAGCCACCTTCTTTGTACATTTCGAGGATGAAAGTGATACAAAAAGTTGATTTCCCATCGCTATATATCCAATCATCGTGTTCAGGAACTGCTAGCAACTCGTCAAAATAGGATCCACACTTTTCGACTTCTACGAGTACATCAGGAAGATCAAGACCCTGCCATTTCACAACATCTCAGAGAAAGAACTAAAGAAACCGAACAAAATGATGATAACAAAGAAGAATGTGGAGTCGAAGCTAATACCTCTGTCCTGAATAGCTTCACCAAAAAAAAAAAACAGATCTACATTTGGTTAAACTAACCGCACAAATATCCTGACATTGCCCATCCCTAATTGACAAAGCAACAACTACGAAAAAGAGGCATCTTAAGCTCTAAACTTCCCCTGTGACTAAAAGTAACAAAAAAGCAACCTTTACCTTTTGTTAAAACGCCACAGAAACAGAGAATTCTCCACGGATGCCCAAACCCGTCGAATCTTTGGAAAAAAATCCAAAGCCGTGCCTTCACCGCCTGCTGTATTACATACAGAAGGAAATTCCCCAGTATCACCCACCTCTAACAAAGGTGGCCACTGCAATAAAGTAAAAAAAAGGAGAAACCTTTGTAACTGCTCGATTTCAACTAGTTTTCCTTCGAATTCGAGAATCCAATATCACCAACGAAAGAAATCAAGCTAATTGCTTCAAATAGGCTAACCTCTCTGCGATGAGTAGAGTATGATTGACTAGCGTTTCTGGAAGCTTGAAGAGCTTCTTCTAGATCGAGCTGATTCTCTGCTCTGTTTTTCTCTCTAGACACACAGGAAAGAGGGATGTGATTTAGGGTTCGTGTTTTGATGTTTGGGAATAAATGAATATTGCCTTTTTCTTTCTTTTTCATTTTGTTTAACTTTTTAATTCAGTTTTTTTTTTTATAAATGAATTAATAAAAACGAAAATAGGTTTAGATTAGGGGTTTAATTGGGTTAACACAAAAATTTATACTATAAGGACAATTTATAGTTTAATTTAGGGCATAGGGACAATGTACTTGTCGTTTTGTTCTATATTTACAAATTTCCCATATTCTAAACTTAATCTAATTGTAATAAGAAAGAATCCCCGGCAATGGCGCCAAATTTGATATCACTCAAATTACTCTAAGGAGTGAATTACTCTGTCAAATAAGAGGTTCGGATGTAGTGCTTAAGGATCAACTCCACGGAGATTCTAGGATTGCACAATAGATTATGGTCTTGAAATAAATCTAGATTTAATGGTTTTTAAGTTTTAAAGCAGTACATGAATTGGTGAGCAAGTTTATTGCTCGATTGATTGTTTTGAGGTTGTTAACGGTTGGGTGAAAGAGCTAGATTCAGGTATATTTTCAGGTATTATAAGTAAAACTTAATTTGGGAAATTAGGGGTTTATTAATATTAATTGTTCTTGAATTCAAACTAAAGTATAATCTATTTGGTTATCTAATTTAGATCTCGGATCTCAACTCTCGTATTTTAACGACGAGAAAGTGTCGATCGATAATTCTTTGTGAATATCGATCGATACACCTTTCAAAATATCGATCGACAGGGCTATCGCTGCGTCGATCGATACTTCTTCCAGAAAGCTTTACGGACAGGTTTGATTTATATTTTCTAACTCACTAGACCAACTCTCGTCTGTATCTAGTCAGTTAGATCATTCTAGTTATTTTCAGGTATTGAGTCAAGCAATGGTTTGATCCCAATTAATCCTAAGATCTAAGTTTGAAGGGTGATCAATCCTAAACTTAGCTTTAAGCACAACTAGATGAATGAACTATATTTCTAAACACCCTAACAACGGTTCAAGTTAACAATACATATATCATCCTATTGAGAAACCTAAATCTAACAATAAGACTATTTAGACATATTCATAAGAAACATGGTTATGATGGTCTGAATAATACTTAAATAAATGAATAATACAAAATAAAGTAAAGAAACAAAGAGAGTTCAAGATCTTCCTTCTCTCAAGGTGTACAAATTTCTCTCTCCAATCTTAGGCTCTCTCTAGAATAGTATGAAGCATAGCCGTGAACAATGGTTTAGAAAACAGTGAAATAGGGTTTCAGGTCGTCCAGGGGTATATTAGTAATATGTGGTGACTTCTGGGCCTAAATTGGTCTCGAAACAGGCTTGTCCTGTTTTCTGGGATCACTGTCGACCGACACCAATGACGCAATATCGATCGACAGTCCTTCATTTCCTCGACAGCTTCCTCTCGAGAGGCAGACTGACCACTCTTCCGTAAAACATGCATACCTTCTGCTATAGAATGCTGATTGACCTCAAACCTGTGGCGTTGGAAAGCTAACTCAAAGCTCTATCTTGTGTCAAAAGATGGGCTCAATATAACGGTGTAAATTTCTCCATACATAGCTAAACATCTGATGCATCTGTGCAGTTCTGCACCTCAAAAGACTCCAAAATCACCATATTTCTCCAGATCGTACATGAACCTGTAAATCCTTTAAACAGACTCTATATAGTAGTAAATATATATTAAAACACTTATAAACCATGGCTAAAAGTGGGTAAAATCCATGGTCTATCAAATATCACTAAGAGACACATTGTATATTTAGCACAGTTTCTCATGCTAGATTTACTAAGATACCCCCAACTATGTGACATCTTGAGTTAACTAGAAATATCATCCAACTAACCAAACTCCTTACCCAACCCAACTAACCAAAACCGATATTTTATTTTTATCTTTTAACAAAATCGATAACTTTTAACCTTTTATAAAACCGATGACCTTATCTTTTCCCCTTTCTTCACAAATCTATCACCGGTGAGATGAACCCTAATTTATTTCTCCCCGACTTCTTCTAGATCCATAAAGCAAAAACTGAAATTGGCCCCAAATCTTGACTTTCCAAACCCACGTCTCTTTCATTGCTGTTCTGTTCTCCGAATCTGGATTTTGGTTTCGTGTTATCATCGTATCGAACTCTGTATCTCGACCTAAAAAATCTGGACTTTTGCGCATTTACCGATTCAGAGATAAACTCCAAATGGAAGGTTAGATCACACTTCTTAAACAACTCGATTCTGTCTTCTCACAGCAAAACTACTTGATTCTGTCTTCTCGCAACAAACCCTAACTTTTGGCATCTTGTTTAATAATTTGCAGAGAACACAGTAGATCACCGTCTCCCCGAGAGGCTTTTCGCAACTGATAGATTCGCCCGATACCGTCTGAATATCTACTCTAGGCCGAACATTCTAGCTTTCGTCCGTCATGTTCTTCGATATTCTCTAGCGTTTGGAAATATTAGAGAGTCTTCTTTCAGAAAGCTTTTTGATCTCCCCACTCGTCAAATCCCAGTTTCATGTAAGCTTATACACAACCTTCTGTCCCGTCAGTTGCTCTGCAATCAAGAATACACGCTCTGGTCTGTGTTTTGTAAAGACCCCCTTAGATTCAGCCTTGAAGAGTTTGGGACCATAACTGGCCTTAATTGTGGGGTTTTTCCAAAGGGTTATGAAGCACCTGATTACAACCGCAAAGGCGCAAACAAGCAGAAGGTGGCACACAAATATCCGTTATTGCAGAAGATAATTGGCAAGTACAACAACATCACCATTTCAGACTTAGCTGCCGAGCTTGAGAACGACAAGCAAATGGATGAGTGGAGGAGAATCCGGCTTGCCCTCATCATCATTGTTGATGGAGTGTTGATAGCCTCCCAACAGATTCACCGCCCAACGCTTAGGTACGTTCATATGTTGGAGGACGTGATGCTTTCCTCGAATTCCCTTGGGAGCGTGAATCTTTCCTGCACACCGTACGTTACATGAAACCACCTAAGTTCGACAAAGGCAAGCCCGTTGACAACCCAATTGATATGCTTGTACTGAAACTCAAACAAGAAACATTCCATCTCACCGGGTTCCCACTAGCACTGCAGTTACTCGCTTTCAGAGCCATACCTATGTTGCAGTCGAAGATCCATGCTCCTTCAAACGAGCAGACAATAATGGACCTTACCGACCCTAATCTACCTAATCATCCTTCGATTGAACTAGACTCAGTTTTACTAGTGGAAGATAACCCCACTGTAAGTGTATAGCTTTCCTCCATCACATTGTTTGTTTTCTTTCTTAGTTATCACCCTTTATTTATGTGTTTTGTCTACTGCAGCTGCTTGTGACACCACTTATCCCAGTCTTGAGGGGACCACAACCTGGGTGGGGGTTATGGTCAAATGAGAAGACATATGATAATTTGACATACATGGAGCAGCTGATAGCCAACAACCACCGTTTTTCTAAAACTATGTGGCCCGGAGGAGATTGCTGGGAGCCTGTATTCACGTTTACTCCAACACCAGAAGAACCCGTCCACAAGAAACACACTGTTCTGAGGAAAAGAAAAGAGTCTAAACTCAAACCCCATAAAGTTGCAAAGGAAAAAGCTGTAGATACAGAACAAAGGCGCTTTACACGCTTGCAAGCTGCCTCGACTCCAACACCCGGTCCTACCAACTAGTTGTTGGAAGCAATAGTCATCACATTGGAAGCCAATGCCACCGTAATGGAAGGCAAACTAACCGTGTTGGAAGCCACAGTCGCCGAGTTGGGAGCATCCAACGTGCGTCTTAAGGAAAAGCTAAATCGCAAACGTAAAAGGAGCAGAGCTGGTTCTTTATTTCCACAGTTTGTAGCCAAGCATCGTCGCAGGAGCGCACCTCAGATACCACAAAACATTGATCTTCCCGAACACGACCAACATGCTTCTCCAAACTCTAAGAGAAGAAAGATCAACCAGGTAACCATATCTTATGCATAACTACATATCTAACTACAACATTTATTATATACTCGTATTATGATGTTTGTTATTTTCAGACGATAGATGGTTGCCTTTTGGGTTCTAAATCTCTTATTCTCAGTCAATACCGGGCCCAACATCATTATTCTCGACGAAGTGATTTCAACAATCTCGTCGGTCCCGACCACGACTCCTCGCACCACCACTCTCCTGACCACAACTACTCTCATCAACCTTTTCCTGACCACAACTCCCCTCACCAACACGCCAATGACCACCACTCTCCTGACCACAACTCCTCTCATCAACACTCTCCAGACCAGAACTCCCCCCACCACCGCTCTCCTAACCACCACTCTCCTAACCACCACTCTCCAGACCCCAACTCACCCCACAACCGTTCTCCTAACAACCACTCCCCTAACCACCACTCTCCTACCAACCACTCACCTCAACTCTCCAAACCACAAACCTCTTAACCACGAACCAGAGTACCCTACATCACCTTACCATAACTCTACTGAGCCCACTATCTCCCTAGCCCACCGCTCTCCAAACCATCACTCATCTTACCACGTCTCTCCAGCCAACAACTCTGGCGTACCCAGATCACGTACGTTTACGCTTTCTGGCCCTGTGTTCAATACGCCCATCTCTCCCACCCACCGGCCCCCACCTCACACCGCTCTCTCCCCTCAAGGAAGTCCTTCACGACACTTCGCTCCAATAGCTACTTTACCACAGTTTGACTCTACCCCTCTTAAAAAACTAACCTCCCAATCCTCGTGATGTGCCCTTGGGTAGCGCATCGGGCAAAACAGACATGCATGGCTTGATCATGGAAAGCAGACATGCATGGCTTGTTCATTGTTTGACCCATATCTTCCAAACCACGAGGCTTATACGTATTAAATCACTTGTAGAATGTTCTCAACTCAATTATGGAGTTCCTCGAAGAAGAATCAGATCAAACGGAGTTCATATGCGACAGTTATGCCCTTTACAAATCATGTGATATTCAGTTCTCGCGAATTCAGACCACCCGAGAAGTTGGAAATAGCTAACCTTCTTTCTGATGAACCAACGACCAATTAAATCATGCCAAAGGTGATTATTCATGTTCTAAGTTTTCAAGGAAGTATTGGGCTTGATGGTTTACAAAAAGAATCAAAAACAGACTTGTTTGGGCCAAATGGAGAAACCGATAAAAATTGGCTAAGGAAAAAAGATGGATTTCGACCAGGCCTTAAAGAGACATGTCTTGGCCCATATCAGGAGCATATTCTTCACTTTTCAAAGTCCTGGTCGTGGCTATATCAAGAGGCAGTCCAAGTTCCAGTCAAAGACTTTATTTAGTCAAGTCTTTGTTTCTATTTTCATTGTCTTGTTTTTAGCACATTCTTCTTTGGATTTCTACAATTGTAATCCTATAAATAGGGCCTATGAGCCACAAAATAAAGCATTCCTTTTTCCCTCTTGTTAGAGTTTATCTCTTTGTTCTTTGTAGAACACTTTTCGTTTCTTGGTGAGGTTATCTCCGAGTAAACAAATCTCTATTTCGTTGGACTTGTGCGTCATATCAAGCAACAACTGAAGTCTGGTAGTATCAATAGACTTTCCGCACCTCTTGTGTCACCATTCAATCCACTAGTTCTCCCTTTTGGCGAGTTCATATCCCCTTAGTCCGATTGAGTGATCCTTCCCTATCCTAGGGTTTTTCACCTCATCTGCTCACAGTCTAACATTACTAGAACCTGATAGTCTAACATTACTAGAACCTGATAGTGGCCAACCGGTCTACGATTCCTCAGTCCTTCCACACTCCCCTCTACCACTATTTACCCCCCCCCCCCCCCACCTGCTGTCACTACGACACCCACCAGCTCACCCAACAATCCCGCAGGGTTTTCTACCCATTGCTCCACGCCCAACGCTTTCGCTGCAACTGCTGCTCTTAAAGGGTCTACCAGTGCGTTCCCGACAACACCCAGCCGTTTTATCGATGAAGTAAATGTCACTTTTTTATTGTACATACTTTATTGGTTGTCTTCTAATAACTATCTTCATTTGTGAACTAACTCACTTCTTTACTTGCTGCAGGAACAAAAAAGTGAGCACGGGGTGGGAGACCTCAGTGATTCCTCACCGGACAAGACAGTACGCAAGGTCGTGGACGAACTCAATGTATTGCTTCTCAAACTTGCTCTTTTTCCTCTGAACTCAATGTATTGCTTCTCGTACTTGCTCCCTTTTCATCGAGCTTATATTGCAGGCACAAACGAGAGACCATGATGTTTGCGAGCTCAGTGACTCATCGCCGGCCAGAAAATTACACCTCATTCTCCGTCTGACGATGAAAAGGCCCTCGCCGAAGCCTTCATCAACCGCCCTGATTTTCCCCATTATCTTCTTATCACACCTCCGCCGAAGGATCTGTGACCTTTTCTCTAAAACATTGTCATAAAAAAAATGTGTAAGTACAATTCCATATCCTTACTCTGACCACACCTTTTCCTACTCTACTTATATTGTTTTGGTATTTCTCCGCGTGCCAGCTTCCACTTTACACGTTCAAAAAATCGATTTTAAGAACCAGTTCCTCCTCCAGCTAGCCACTCCCTCCCAATGGACAGACTCAGTGGTACGTGTCTCTATAGTTATTGATATCATGATTTTCCATCTCCTCTTTTCTCACTCAATAACAATGACCGATGTTTCCTCCAGCATATGTTTGTGCTAATGCACATGCTCCTTATGGAGAATGCCTCATTTACACCGCCCACCTTGACATCATTGATGCAGTCCAAAGATCGCCAATTCCAAGCTGCAATAAAAAAAGACAAGATCCGGTGGGACTATCGACTATCAAAACTGATCTTGCTTCCTAGTCAACACATGGATGAAAAAAGTTCACAAGGTCTACACTCCTATGATCTGGGACGACAGGCACTACGTGGGGCTAGCTATCAACCTCGTTGCTGGACATGTCGAAGTTCTTGATTCACTACCCGATCTCTACGACGAGGACGCTGTTCTAGGTTTCCTCAAGCCCATTCTGCAGATGCTCTCCTATCTTATCCGCTATGTGGCAAAGAACAACTCCCGTGATCTTTCACCTTTCACATGTCAGCGCAAACCGGGCACCTATCAAAACATCAGGTTTGGCGACTGTGGGCTAGTCTGCGTGAAGTTTATGGAGCTGCACCTTTATGGCGACCCATATCCACACATGAGCGGGATCACAGATGACAATGTTGACAAGTTCCGACAACAATATGCAATGGAAGCGTATAAAACCATCGTCCTACCAGCTTACCACGCCACTACCCCTTAGTAGTCTTCTCACCACAACTTTCCTTTTTTGGTTCAGGAGGCACCTTTTTCTGTGTTCTACTAATGTGCCCTACTCGGCTAAGTCTCAGACTTTATGTATTAGTGCCATTCCGGCTAGGACCTATTATGTAACCTAATGTCACCCAACTAGACTTTGTGGGAGCTTTTGGTAATTAATTAACCAATGTTTTAATTCTTCTTACCTTTGTCCTTTTAATCCTAAAACACATTGCTCCTTAACTAAACAAAAAAAATCTTCCAGATCATGTATCAGTAACCACGGGAACATATCCACAGTAACGTAACGGAAACATACAATGTGTACCCAACCACTGCTACGCGTCCACGACCACAGGTACATCGTAACGCAGTGTTTTGTCTTCGGACCTCAAGAAGAACTCCCCCACCTGTAAATTGATAAATATCTACACATGCTCTTATGAAAGTCATATTACTCGATCTTAGATCTAAAAAAAAACACAACAATTTTCTGGACTTACAAGGGAATTTACTTCCGCACTCTCGACCCTCTGTTTATAGGTTACATACTCGGCTCTAGCCTCTCTTGTAAGCCCGCTTTCGCTTTCTTTCCTTGTACGAAGACCATTTCTTTCATGTACGTTTATCAACTTTTTTTCGTAGACTCCAACTATGGAGAATGTTCACGGAATCCCCAGGCAGTGCCATTGCGGATCTCAGACCATTGTGCTCACTTCCAAGACTAAAAAAAAACCCTGGCAGAAGGTTCTTTCGTTGCGGAACAACTTCCGGTCCAGACCATGTTTTCAAGTGCTAATTCGGAAGAGTTGGACCTTTTGGCAGATAAACAAGCGACGTTCGAACTGGACCTTATCCAACTTAAGCAAGAACTTCTTGACATGAAGAAAGATATCAGCGAGATTGTTGAAGTTTTAGAGGGTATTAGATCTAAGGTCTAGATATGGTTCTAGAACCAATTCCAATCATCTTGTATTAAACATTGCTATCCATCTAGTACGCAACAATGTTCTTACTTGCTTTTCCCTTTCTTGTATTAAATATTCAACACAATATTTAGACTCCAACATCAACACCTATACCATAACCACATCATCCACATCCGCGCATCCACAAGTACAAATTTGTGTTTCAGCATCTCCACAGACACAACAAAACATAGATTTTCCAAACCATTTCAACACCTAGCCACAACCTACTGGCCACAGTCTCCTTACCACACCTTACTGTCTCGCATCACTTATGTTCACCCTGACCACAACTTGTCTAACCACAAAAACTTCGTTCAGTATGCAAACTTCCATACAACACCACGCTTGTTCACAAACAACCACTTCCAGATCCTTATGTAGAGGGAGATTTCTAGGTATGAAAACCAAAATAAATTGAAATAATAACCATCTTGTTCACAAACATAACATCCAATTTCCAAAAAGCGTTACAAATCTATATATGGATGCTACGTCAAAGCAACAACCCAACTACAAACATATCATCCACATCCTCGCATACATAAATCCAAAATACTCGACCAGCTCATACCAATTACACAAAAAAAGTCTTGACATGAAGAAAGATAACAGTCAGACATTTTCGCAAAAAACAAGCCACGTTCGAACAAGACCTGATTCAACTTTAGCAAGAACTTCTTGACATGAAGAAAACTATCACCAAGCTTGTTGAGGTTTCAGAGAGTATTAGCTCTAAGGTCTAGATCTGGTTCTAGAACCAATTTAAGCATGTAGTATTAAACATGGCACCCCAACTACTATGCAACAATGTTCTTAATTGCTTCCCCCATCTTGTATTAAACATTCAAGAAAATAATTATGTACCAATATCACCACCTATACCACAACCACATCATCCACCACCGCGCATCCACCATGAAGCCACAACCACAGTCTTTCTCACATCACTTCGTCGTGAACATCGGGACCACAACTTTCCTAACGACAAAACTTCGTTGGGGTGACTTAGGGTTCAACACCTAGCCATAACTTGTCTAACCACAAAACTTCCTTGCGTATGCAAACTTCCATACAACATTTTGGGAACCGGAATTCACACCGTCGAGATTTGTTAATCGGAGGAAAGCCAAGCTAGCCTAGCCTTCCCTGAAGGTCCCGGTTATCTGCTGGGCCACGCACAACACAATCAATATGAAAGAGTCGAAAGTTATAAGTCGTAAAAGAGCGAAAAGAGAACAAAGAGGTCTTATTTCCGAATTCGCGTTTGAGCGTGAACAACA
>NC_027748.1:31056868-31061550 GCF_000695525.1 Brassica oleracea var. oleracea | reverse complement strand
TCGGATTCGTCGCGAGACGGGCTTTTCCATTTTTTGTCACCCGGCCCTTCATGATTATCTTCGGAAACTTGACATTTATCTTTTCATGCGAATAAAAAATAGACTGTCATATCAGCCTTAGGCTCAATCATGTTCTAAAATCGTAAGTGGGCCGTTTAGCCACGGTTCAGGCCCCTTTTGGGCCGTTTTAGGACTTTGACGTTTTTACGATTTTTCCTAAGAAACAGCCGTTGGTTTTTCCGAAAGGATTCCAATTCCCCGTTTAGTTAAGGCAACTGGTGTTCAAGCTAACCATAGCCGTTTTATACGGCAGGCAGGATTCCATTTTGACGAACAAGTTTTTATAACTTTTCCCGAAGTCTTTCTTTGATAATCCTAAGCGAGACGAGACATGGGTATTGCGTCCAAGGGCCCGAGGATTGATGCACGGTTTCGGGACAGGAGGTCAGTCCTCGCCCATGGGCGAGGTGACCTCGGTGCTGGTCGTCCTCGCCAATGGGTGAGGTGACCTCGGCGCGGGTCGTCCTCGCCCATGGGCCAGGTGACCTCGGGGTGGGTCGTCCTCGCCCATGGGCCAGGTGACCTCGGGGCGGGTCGTCCTCGCCCATGGGCGAGGTGACCTCGGCGCGGGTCGTCCTCGCCCAGGGGCGAGGTGACCTCGGTTGAGACGGTCCTCGCTTATGATCGAGACCTCATCCAGTCTGATCTTCTTTTCGACATTCCTCGGTTCGCATCCGAGAAAAACTGTCTTTTACTTGATTAACCGTTTTCCGGGAATGTCTAGTTTTCAAGGATCGATCGAGAGTTGGTTTTCCAGGAACTTTCAGGCATTGATTCCGTCGTGATCAGTTTTGACCCCAACAAACATCATGTTTGTTCAGAAACAACCACTTCCAGATCATTATGTTTACGAGATTTCTAAGTTTATTATGGAGTTAAAACACCACCAATCATCTTGTATTAAACATTGCTACTCATCTAGTACGCAAGAATGTCCTTAATTGCTTTTCCCCATCTTGTATTAAACACTCAACAAAAAATTTATGTTCCTACATCAACACATATACCACAACCACATCATCCACATCAGCGCATCCACACGTACAAATTTGTGCTTCAGTATCTCCATAGACACAACAAAAACATAGATTTCCCAAACCATATCTACACATTGCCACAACCACATCATCCACCACCGCGCATCCACATGTACAAAATTATGTTTCAGCATCTCCACAAACACAACAAAACATAGCTTTCCCAAAGCATATCAACACCTCGCAACAACCTAGTGACCACAGTCTTATCTACTAAGGGTTCAACACCTAGCCACAACTTGGCAAACCACACACCTTCCTTGAGTTAGCAAACTTCCATACAACAGAATGTTTGTTCACAAACAACCACTTCCAGATCATTATGTTTACGAGATTCAATGTTTATTATGGAGTTAAAACACCACCAGCTAAAAACTAGGTATGATAACCAAGACAATAAGAAATAATAACCAACTTGTTCACAAAATACATCACAAGCCTAGATGTGGATGTTATATCAAAGCAACAACACAACCACAAACATATCATCCACATCTTGGCATCCATAAATCCAAAAAAAGAGTCAAGGTCCTTCCCGTGGCCTGTTCTGAAACTCCCCACAATCTTACATCCTAGCCATTACACAAAAAACTACTCCCTCACAAACACACCAAAACACACATTCATATCGGGCGAGTACAGTTGGTCATGTTATGTCCTATACCCCTGCATTTTCCACACCTGTTTGGTACGGCCTTCTTATTAGGTCCCTGCCACACATGTCCACACGTTAGATTTGTATTACAATTTAAACAAAGAGACAAACCAGTGATATTACAAACACAACTTACAGGAATCTCTTCCGTTGATAGGAAGCGTTTTGTCTTGCGCCGTCCTGCAGGCCTCTTTGTCACTGGCGGCATTAAAACCTTCTTCCTCACAACTTCCGGTATATCTTCATCCCTTGGATCACCAATTGGACTGATCACCTGATTACGCGTTTAAGCACACACCAATTAACCTAATGTGCCAACAATACCACAATCGAATGGTATGTCATTGTAGCATTTTAGGATCGAATCCACAGAGAACTAGAGACTTATAACACCAAGAATACACAAACCTTCCTAATCTAAGCAAACAAGAAGATAGATGATTTGTAACAAACTAATATCCTAGAAATATAAACAAGTGAATCCATGGGCTAAGGGAATTGACTTCAAGTAACTAAGATCCAATCTAGGTGACAAGCTTTCAATCAAAGTAATCTCTTAAGTCTAAACACAATTCTAGACAAGTCCTATGTCTAGGTAAATGCCCATTTGCTTAGAAATCATTAAACATCAAATGTCTTTGGCTTAATTCAATCAAGCAATCTTTAAGTTCAAGTTTAATAACTATCTAGCAATTTTAACATCAAGTGTCCTTGGCTAATCTCACTAGAGCTTAGTTGAGTTGATTCAAACACTTCATCTAATCATGTCTGATGAGAAGTGTTTAGAAATCAGGTTTAGAGTGATCAAGACTAAACAAGCATTAAAAATACTCAACAAGCAAGTTCATACAAGGATCTAATACAATAACACCATAGATCTTCACTAAGTTACTCTAATCTCCCTAACCCATGAATTCTTAAGGAAACTACTCACTAATCTCCATGAAAACACTTAATCTCATAATAGATTGAAGCATATTCAAGTAGATACAACAGAGAATAAAGATAAACAAGGATTAAACAAGCAAAACCAAATTAAAACTCAAGAATAGATGATGAACAATGAAGAACAGCTCAAGAACAAATGTTTTCTCTCAAACTCTCAAAATACAAAATATGAAACTATAAAACTTTCACTCTCTACTCTTTGTTGTATTGTACTCTGTGTATTGTGTGTCTTCCTCCTTCCCCTTGCAGTCTCTTTTATAGCCTAAGTAAAGGAGGATGACAACACATCCATCATGTGAAAGCATAAAGCATAAAACACACTCATAAAAGTTAATCTCCACTTTCTTCCATTATAGAACACCTTTTGCCCCTTCATATGGCCAAAACAGTCTTGCCTCTTCAGAAAAGGTAGAGAAAGTTAGGCCAAAAGAGCCACCAAACTCATGATAGACAACCCATCCCCCATGTTGCAAGCTTTAAAGAGATAAAACTCACTCATTAAAGTTTTCTCCACTTTCTCCATGTTGCACACACCTTTAGAATACCAAAAATAAGAAGAATAATGAATAGTAATGAGTTTTATAGGTTTTAAGTGAATAAAAATGAGTCTAAAGGCTTAAAATTCGAAGGCTATTGTTGATGTTGCTAGGGTGGCCGCTAGGAATGTCATACTGATATGTGTGTAGTATTTTGATCATAAATCCCTCAATACAGCTCCAAACGACTTGAAACCACCTCCATTGTAAAGCTAACTCAATTTACCATGTCTTCCCAAAAGACAAGTTTCAAAAGATATCTTTAAGACCTTCATCCATGCTTGTCTTTCACACGTTCGGTTCAAGACTCCTCGAAAGCTCCTTTTGTGCTCTAATCACCTCCAAAACTCCAAACAATTCATCCAACACCTACAAGATGCAAATGTACATGCAATAGACTCTAAATGCAAATAAACGTAAGGTTAATGCATGAATATATATGAAATAACAAAGCTAAATTTTATTCAAGTGTTTCAAGAGGTTCAAAACATATGGTCTTTAAGGTGGTTTACTCTCAAAACAAGTAGCCTTGACATTGCACATAATATATCTAAGAAAGGGACCAACTCATGCATACAATGCTCAATCTCCATTGTTCTACCCTTTTCCCAAACATATAAGTTACACATTCACTCTCAAATGTCAAACCCAACTCACACCTCTCACCAAAAGATTCTAAAAACATCAGCTCTTTTTCCTTGAAATCTATAAGGGATTTTTCACAACCTCAAAATGTCTCTCAGCTCCTAACAACTTTGCTAGCCCCCTTTTTCTCTCTTTTTTATTTTTTTTATTTTTTTTTATTTTTTTTTTATTTTTTATTTTTAGGTTGGGGGCCAAGACTTTTCAAAACTAGAGCTGGAGGTTCTCTACTTATCCAATAAATCAATTCACTTGAGCACAAGAATCTATCCTTTTTATTTCTCCCAACGCTCACCCTCCCACCTATAGCTAGACAATAGAGTGTCCAATCCAGCAAAAATGAAGATCAAGCATTGTCGGTCCCTTTCCGAAGAAGGCTTCACTCATCAAATAATGAAAGCTTAAAAGGAAGGAAAGGTTTTGGGAGTGGTCTACCACTAGAGTTTGTCAAAAAGAATGGCATAAAAGATGTGACAACTCAAGTGTGTATAGCCATGACTCAGTACACAAGAGACCCTAAGCAAGAAGCATTAAGTTCATTCAGTTCAAATAAGGTTGTAGCTGGCTTCAAAGACTGAGTTTCTACAATCAACAAGTTTCAAGAAGAGTTTTCAAGGCTCGAAACATACAAGTCTTTTCGAGAGGTGCATGGATACTCAGGTGCAACGTAGTGTTCTTTACAAGGCATTTAAAATCATTGCTCCCAATGCAAGTGAATGCAACCTATATGCTCTAGACTCTCCTAATGGTGCAAATGATGCAAACTAAATGAAAAATCTTTTTTTTTTTTATGCAAATAGGTGT
>NC_027748.1:31053515-31055382 GCF_000695525.1 Brassica oleracea var. oleracea | reverse complement strand
AGGTCGCTCCAGTAGGGTGATCAGAGCGACTTGGTGGTGTCGCTCCGGACTGGTCGCTCCCATCCCTTGCTCGCCCAATGACCACTCTAAACACTCCTTTTTGAGCTCCAAATGCCTCCAAGTGTCTCCAAGAACTCCATGTGGTACTCCAATACCTGATAAGGACTCATGTATGCAAAATGCAACCTAAACATGGCTAAATCCTAATCTATATGATCAAAATGCACATGGATGAATGGATAAAACAATAGAAATATGCAAGATATCATCACCCCTGCATATGTTTCCCTCCAAGCTGCGGTCTTGTACCAGTGACCAAGCAGTGTATCATAAGGTACCCCAAGGTTGTCAGCCGCGAGCATGGCATGACCACATGGTATCCTCATGTTATCAATGTACATGTAGGAATACTTTTTCTGATCGAGGACGACACTGTCATAACCACCAAACTTACCTACTACCTGACTGCTCCAACTCAAAGTACTTGTAGTTTATTTTGCTGCCACTAACCAGCGCCATGCTCTTGGTCATCACCTTATCTACTTCGACAGTCATCAACCCCCTTTGCCTCTCAGACTTATTCCTATGAGCACTAAACCACCTTGTCATTGTCATCATCCCTTGTATAAACATCACCAACTCAACAATTGGGGATTATCCCCCTTCCACCAAGGCATTGTTTAGCTACTCAACTATGTTACTTGTCATTATGTTATACCTCTCGCCTTTGAAGTAGGTCCTCGTCCAATGTGTCGTCCCAATCTTACCCAAGTATATTGTGCAATCACTGTTTGCAGCCCTTATCTTGTCACAGTAATTCTTGTAATCACACATCCTATGCGCTGTAGTAGTTGTTGTCACCATCCTTGCAAGCCCCTTACTTGAATATCTAGCATTCAAATTCCTTGCTAGATGAACAATGCAAAAACCATGGTGGGCCTGGGGATACACACGACTCACAGCTGTTGCAATACTGGTAGCTCTATCGGAAATAATAGTTATGTTCCCTGAATCAGTGATATACCATGGATTTGACCCATTTTCATCCATGATATATAAGTATTTTACTATCTATATATTATATATTCTATCCTATTAGGTATGTTTTCAGGTTCAGGAGTATCTTGGAGTAAAGTGATTATTATAGAGCATTTAGGAGCTTAAAAGAGATTTCATCCGAGCTGACCATTAGAGGTCGATACGAAGAAGAAGGAATCGTTCGATGCACATCCAGTCCCGTCGATCGATACAGAAGAGAAGCCTCGACGATTGAAGATTATGATCGATCGATGTACATCCTGTACCATCAATCGATGTCGAGACGCGAGATGCGCGACTTGGTTCCAGCCGACTTTAAACCCAAGGCTTCACCAAATTACAAGATTACCCCTAACGAGTTTTTAAACTAATTATATACTTGCCTAACTGTTAGGAGGCAAGAGAGCTTTTGGCCACCATTGTATTCTTATTTTCAGCAGAGAGTTTTACGAGAGAAAATCAAAGAGAGATTTGTGATTGGAACTCCATTGATCATATGATGAATCAATGGAGTTCCAAATTATAGTTGAATTTGGTTGCTAAGCTAGGATGAATCAATGGAGTTCCACTCACGGGTTCAAATAGGTTAGAGGGATTAGCCCCAACTATAGATTTGCTAAGTTGTGATATTCATTGATTGATTGTTCATTAATGCTTGTTTTAGCCTTGCTAACTAGAACATGAACCTAGGAATTAGCATGAGTCAAGCATCATTAACCATCATGTCATGAATCTAATCTGTCGTGAATCTAATCTGTCATGCTAGGACTGCTAGAGAGATGCTAACCGCTGATCTAGGAGACTAGTGAGCATTATCAACATGCGCCTA
>NC_027748.1:31052530-31053349 GCF_000695525.1 Brassica oleracea var. oleracea | reverse complement strand
CATCGCTGATCACTGTGATTAAGGAGTTGCTTTAAAATATCATGCATGCAACTGTTAGGCATCTATAGGATTATAATCTCCAACACCTGAATAGAAACCCTGCATCTAATATCTTCCAATAAGTTACACCCCCAATCATCTTATTAGTCGAGCAATAGACTTGCTCAATTAGGGTTGCTATTTACTTTTAAACCATAAAATAACAAACACTTAGAATTAATAATTTGACTAGATTTAATAGGTTCCCTAGCTCCTTGTGGATTCGATCCCTAAGTACTACAACTGAACCTCTTATTTAGGAGAGTAATTCATTCCTTAGGGTCATTTGAGTGGTATCAAATTTGGCGCCGTTGCCGGGGAGCTTTGATCGCCATTAGATTTAGTGTTATTAATTCTTATTCTTTTCTCTACCCCCATTCTGACAAAAATAAAAATTCTTGTCCTTTCAGGTGCATGCCCAGCAGTACCAGAAGCAACAAGGACAAACACCTGCTATTCTCAGAAGATCCAGCTCACTTGGAACGCACGATCCGCAAAGACTAACGTTCCACATCGCTCGACGCAAAAGCTTTCACGTCGACTGATTCTCGCACCCAACCGTCGACCGACACCTGACCTTCATCGTCGACCGATCTACATCGTTCGACATCGATCGATACTACACCGCGTACATCGATCGATCATCAGTCGCGAAACATGGTTGCGATTGTTATTCTCAGACAGGACGAGAATGGAAACCTGTATGACCAGGATGGTCATCTGTGTAATGCAACAGGTCAGAAACTAGAAGCTCAGGGGAATGTAATCCCTGATACTGAT
>NC_027748.1:31048902-31052150 GCF_000695525.1 Brassica oleracea var. oleracea | reverse complement strand
TATGGATCTTGATAAAGCTAGCGAGGGAAACTTCAACACCAGGAATCCGGTGGAAGCTTTGAGACTGATAGAAAATCTAGCAAACAGCAGCAACAGCAATAAAACTGACTTTGAGAGGAAGAAGTTTGTTGCATCCCTAGGGAAAGAGCAGATGGACGAAGTTAGAGCAAAGTTAGATGTGGTTCATGAGCTTCTTAGGAAGCAGGTCTGCTCAGCTGAAGGAGAAGTAGCTGTAGACATGGAAGGAGAAGAAGATGTGAACTACATTGGAGGTACTGGATTTCAGAGGTCTGGAAACCAGGGTGGAAACAATAACTTATATGGCAATGGTCAGAGGAGTAACCAGAGTTTACAGTTCCAGAAACTTTTCAGCAACAACAGCAGAGGCTATGGAAACTCATTTTACCAGAATCAACCACCACAGACTCAAGAAATAAAGATTGAAGTAATGCTTGACAGAGTTCTAGAAGGACAGCAACAGCTCACGGTGAACTTCAATGGGAAGATAGATTCCGCCTACAACAGTCTGAACATGAGAATTGAGACCTTAGGGACTCAGGTGAGGAAACTTGAAATGCAAGTGGTTCAGACTGAAGACACTGTAAAGAGGCAAGAAGCCTTGGCTAGAGAGGCATGAGTTGAGAAAGCAAAACACCACGTAAATGCCATCATAGATGATGATTTCTGGCAAGTGGTGAAGCATGAGAAGCTTGGAGAAGAAGAATTCGAAGTTGAAAGCTCCATGAGTTTAGACGGATCACTTTGGTGTCGACCGATGTCAATGGATGCACATCGCTCGACATACCATGATGAAGATCGATCGACGGATTACTCTAACCATCGATCGACTTCATCTGCTGAATCGACTGCGGAGTGTAGTGCAGTTCGGATCATGACTCATGAGGAATTCGCAGAAAAACATCCTCACCCACCCTCCCCTTTCTACATGAAAATCGATCGACGGCATGAGCCAGCAGTCGACCTACAGAAAGAGACTGATATCGATCGACCCCCCTCACCTCCCATCGATCGACGGGCACCTCTCACCTACCGAGTGCGATTACCATCTATTGATAGTGACCGTATCAACGCACTCAGACCACCACCTATATCTTTAGCAAACCTACAAGAACCTACACCTAACCCTTCAGACACTACACCAGAGCCTATGAAAGTTGATGGGACAACTAAAGGAAGAAGGTTAAGGAAAAGAAAGGAAAAGATTCCTAAGAACCTTAAGAGGGAAGCTAATGAGAAGGAGATGGATGGTTTCACTAAGAGAGTCCTCAGAATCCCA
Source organism: Brassica oleracea var. oleracea (assembly GCF_000695525.1). Classification (NCBI taxonomy): domain Eukaryota; kingdom Viridiplantae; phylum Streptophyta; class Magnoliopsida; order Brassicales; family Brassicaceae; genus Brassica; species Brassica oleracea. The sequence continues at coordinate 31,050,853 of NC_027748.1, read as the reverse complement.
GTGGAGAAACCTTTTGATGAAGTTTATTACATACACCGGTTGTGGATGTTCTTCAGAGAGACTAAAGAGAGTGAGGAGGACATTAGGAGAATGTTTCATCATGTCAGGGAAAGGATGAAACTAAGGATCACATTGAAGAAGAAGAGTGATCCTGGGAAGTTCGCAATACCATGTGTGGTGAAGGGTATTGAATTTCCCCATGCACTTTGTGACACAGGAGCATCAGTCAGCATACTACCTAAGGTTATGGCAGACCAGCTGGGTCTGAAAATATAGCCTTCATCAGAATCTTTCACCTTCGTGGACCTTCCTGAAAGAAGCTCAGGAGGCATCATAAGAGACCTTGAGGTACAGATTGGTAATGCCCTTGTCCCTGTAGATTTTCATGTCCTGGACATCAAGCTTAACGGGAACTCTTCACTTCTGCATGGAAGAGCTTTCCTTGCTATAGGAGGAGCTGTATGTGAGATGAACACCAACAGATTGTGTCTGACACTGATGCTGACACTGAAAAATCCAGACGTCCACTATGACCTAGTTCGAGTTGTGAGACAACAGGTCAACCTCGTGGAGCTTGGAAATGATCATGGCTTCATTGCATCATGCCATTGTGGAGCAGAGTACGAAACCGAGTACTCAGAATCGATCGATACTCACACTGCAACATCGATCGATTCCAATGAGTCACCAATGACTGATGAACGCTACCCAACATCGCTCGCGACATGAAGCATCTGGTAGACCACTTCACATTACCAGATCAGTTTTATACAGACTTTGTCTTTCAACAACCCAACAAAAAAGGACGTGATGACTATTCCATAGGCAATAGGTAGTTGGGCAGATAGTGGATTCCATGAAAGTTTTGAAGTTGAGACTGTAATTCCTTCATCCAATGAAGATCCTACTGAGGAGTATGATGAGGATTACTGGAAGGAAAGAGATATAGAGATTGCTATGCAGGATGATAGATATTCAAGCCATTCCTTCAACAACACGTCTCCACCATCGATCGACAGAGTCTACTCAGCATCGGTCAATACCCCCCTCATCCAGCAAAACGATCTTATGCACCGATCGATACCACACCAGGTACATCGATCGATATTAAAGTCGCCGCCTTTGAAAAGGAAAAAGGGAATATTTCAATTCCAAGTTGGTTTACCAATACCTATATAAGGAGTTTTGCACCCCAGATTACTTCTCACGACACCATAGTAGAAAAGATGAATGCTCCCACAAACAAATTAGAAGGAACATCAAGGAAGTGCATTCGATCCAAAAACCCTAATTCAACAGACAAACGTCTACCATCGATCGATACTCCAGTATCAACATCGATCGATTCTCATTCTAAACCTAAACTTTCTTTATTTACTAAGAAGAATATGAGTATTGATTACGGTTTTCTAACTTCTGATGAATTTGGTATTTCAGGGATCCAGATGGCCATGCAAGAGCTATGGATGGGAGAATTCTACAAGTATCCAGAGAGGACATAGTAGATATTCTTCAGTTGGCCAATGGACCAGACAACTTGTTTATGCAGCAACACAGCATTCCAGACAACATCCCAGCTGTTTCAGACGAACATCCAAGGGTCGACACAACAGAAATTGGTTCACACCAATCGTGCCAACCAGTAGGCCAAACATCGATCGACAAGTATGCTCTTACATCGGTCAACAGGGCACCTCCACCATCGATCGACAGACGTTACGAATGTGGACGTCGCGCTTATGATATCTATGGAGCCAGAATGTTCAGATGGGAATAGAAAGACGAATATGGTTTCTACAGAGATGAGTCTGGATATGCAAGGAGCGTAGCTGGTGAGATGATCCCTGTTACCAAGGACAACATCAGAAAAATTCTAGAGAGAGCATCCCTATTTGAGGAGAGTCACACATGTCTTCCAGAACATGCCACTTCTTTCACACCTACAAAACTG
>NC_027748.1:31048491-31048799 GCF_000695525.1 Brassica oleracea var. oleracea | reverse complement strand
CTTTTCAGAAGTATGGCAGAGATGAGGACAGAGATTGAGAGTATGCAGCACATTCTTGAGAAAGAAGCTATAACATCACCATCGATCTACGCCAACAAAGCAACATCGATCGATGTCAAGCCACAGACATCACTGATTCCTGCAGAACCGGAAAGTTTGGAAGAGAAGAAGGATGAATGGGAGATCACATACATCAACACGAAGATTAACGACGTATACAACCCTTTCAACAACAACGTGGACTGGTTAAGCACGAGAATTGATCTGCTATAGCAAGATTTGGACACCATTCGCAAGAAGGACCAACA
>NC_027748.1:31047969-31048363 GCF_000695525.1 Brassica oleracea var. oleracea | reverse complement strand
GTGGACACCTTGTCTACACAAATGATGAATGTCCAGAGGGACATTGGCACGCTTAATGATCAACATGATTTTCAGGAAGAATGTTCAACATCGATAGATAGGTTCCGCAGGGCATCACTCGACGTCAAGAAACCTACAGAACATCTTCCCTACACAGCAGCAGAAGTTGATCAGATCACATCAAAGCTCTACACAGCTATAGACACCATGGAGGACAGGTTTGAGAAGCGGTGTGATGACATCTACTTTCCATTCGCCGCCAGACTCAGTGGACTGGATAGCCATGCAGAGTGGTTACAGAAGGAAGTCAAAGCCATTCAGAGGCAATTTGCATCTCAACACCAGATATCAGCATCGATCGACAGAGAACGCTCCAAATCGATCGACAGTAAGG
>NC_027748.1:31047413-31047874 GCF_000695525.1 Brassica oleracea var. oleracea | reverse complement strand
AATACCAAACAAATGGAGTCAATGCATGAGGAACTGAATGAGCTATCAGCATACGCCTACGACAAGATAGGATGGCATCAGTTCAGCATTGAAAACATCCAAGAAAGGCTACAGAACATCTCAAATGCAATACATAAGATGGATGAGAGATGGACTAGAAATGATGAGGCCACAAGAAGTTTCATTGCAGCTTGGTCCAGAATGTGCAGAGATGAGGTTGATGCTTGTTTCCCAAGGATGTGCAGAGATGAGGTGGATTTTTGTTTCCCAACAAGTAGCTGTCTTTCCACCAACTAGCCACACACCTCCACAGTCAAGCTAAATGACTATAACAAAGCGCTGAGTGGGAGGCAACCCACTATTAAGTAATTTTAATCGGTTTTCTTAGTTACGAGTATTTACTTTCGTTATCATTCTTTCAGATTTATTGCAAGACCCAAGTAGGATGATCACCATATCGA
>NC_027748.1:31046119-31047198 GCF_000695525.1 Brassica oleracea var. oleracea | reverse complement strand
AGAAGTTCGACGAATTATGCATTTACAGAGTATAGCTAACCAGCTACCTGATGCATTTGTAGATACCAAGACGGTAACTAAATCTCATATACCAGCCGTGAATGCTCCTGCTTGTATCAAAATATCAAATGAGCAAGGAAAAGCAGACGATACACGAGTGTCTAAAACACGCTTGCAGTGTGGCAGACCTGCTGGTTCTAAGAATAAAAATCCTAGAAAACAGAAGGATGTCAAGATAAATGACACATCCAAAATAGCAGAAAGTATTTTGGAAGAAACAAATAATGAGGATAATCAGAAAGTTAAGCATCATGAGTCGGAAAGTAATCATGAAATTTCTATCAAATACATCCATAATAAGAAGATATGGAATAGAAATGAACAAGATGATTTTGATGATGCTTTCTCATATATTGTGTCAAGTGAAATAAATGAAGAAATCGATGATCCAGAACCAAAATCTGTCTATGAATGTCAAAAGAGACATGACTGGGAAAAATGGAAAGATGCAATACAAGCCGAACTTGATTCGCTTAATAAACGAGAAGTATTTGGATCTATTGTACTCACATCTGCAGATGTGCGACCAGTTGGGTACAAATGGGTTTTCGTTCGAAAGCGAAATGAGAAAAATGAGGTTACGAGATACAAAGCTCGTCTAGTGGCTCAAGGTTTTTCTCAAAGACCTGGAATAGACTATGAAGAAACGTATTCTCCAGTTATGGATGCAATCACGTTTAGATTCCTGATGAGTCTAGCAGCTGATAAAAATCTAGAGATGCGTCTCATGGATGTTGTTACAACCTATCTATATGGATCATTAGATACTAATATCTACATGAAAGTTCCTGATAGATTTAAAATGCCAGAAGCATTAAGTTCCAAACCTAAAGAGTTATGTGCAATAAATTTGCAAAGATCACTATATGGGTTAAAGAAATCTGGACGTATGTGGGGGAATTGATATACCATGGATTTGACTCATTTTCATCCATGGTATATAAGTATTTTACTATCTATATACTATATATTCTATCCTATTAGGTATGTTTTCAGGTTCAGAAGTATCTTGGAGTAAA
>NC_027748.1:31045953-31046073 GCF_000695525.1 Brassica oleracea var. oleracea | reverse complement strand
GTCAGAGATGACCATTAGAAGTCGATACGAAGAAGAAGCAATCGTTCGATGCACATCCAGTGCCGTCGATCGATACAGAAGAGAAGCCTCGACGATTGAAGATTATGATCGATCGATGTA
>NC_027748.1:31045547-31045815 GCF_000695525.1 Brassica oleracea var. oleracea | reverse complement strand
TGTTAGGAGGCAATAGAGCTTTTGGCCACCATTGTATTCTTATTTTCAGCAGAGAGTTTTACGAGAGAAAATCAAAGAGAGATTTGTGATTGGAACTCCATTGATTCATCTATTATATTCTATGCAATTTTTATCTATATTTTGTGTCATGAATTGCTTAGCTATGTCTGAGTAGTTCACTTGTTAAATTCAGGGTTCAAATAGGTTAGAGGGATTAGCCTCAACTATAGATTTGCTAAGTTGTGATATTCATTGATTGATTGTTCAT
>NC_027748.1:31043825-31045414 GCF_000695525.1 Brassica oleracea var. oleracea | reverse complement strand
TGAATCTAATTTGTCATGCTAGGAAGCTAGAGAGATGCTAACCGCAGATCTAGGAGACTAGTGAGCATTATCAACCTTCGCATAGGGCTTAGCTAGAAGCATTGATCGATATTGTCTTCTGAAAATCGATCGATATTGCGAAAGGTGTATCGATCGATATCCCTATAGGATCATCGATCGACACTTTCTTGTGATCAAAAGACGACAGTTGAGATCCAAGATCTAGTTAGTTAACCAGTGAAACATTGCCATCGATGATCACTGTGATTAAGGAGTTGAGCTTAAATATATCATGCATGCAACTGTTAGGCATCTATAGGATTATAATCTGCAACACATGAATAGAAACTTTGCATCTAATATCTTCCAATAAGTTACACCCCCAAGCATCTTGTTAGTCGAGCAATAAATGATATTACGTGTATACGCACACCAATTAACCTAATGTGCACACTACCACAATCGAATGGTATGTCGATGTAGACTTTTGGATCGAATCCACAGAGACCAACGATTACACTTTATCTTTATGGGATCAATACTTAGCTAAAACAATATGGGGGTTTTAAGATTTGAGGGTTTCGTGAGAAACAAGTAACAAGATTAATTAAAGTATTCAGATAATTAAAATGCTAGCCTAGGGTGGTTTGATCGGGTGTTAAGCAAGTGTGAGCCAAACAATTATTCAATTTCAATTAAGAGCAAGTCTAGAACTCAGATCACTCAAATAGAAAAGTCCACTGTCGTGGTACTGCTCCCTATGCTGATCGATATTTGAGAGATTAAGTCCGATATGTTCACAAAACACCCTAACATCTACGTTCGCTGGTTAGGGATGCAATGCTCATTCATAACAGATCTAGCAACCTATTACACGGTTAATGAACAGGTTAAACCTAGGATCTAACATTAAGCGGCCAGTTTAATGCAAGCATTAAGAACAATTATGAATGAAGACAGTCAATGGTTTCACTTATCTATGTTTAACTCACGGATCTAACACCCAAACACCCTAGACTAAGCAAGTTGACTACTCAGCCATGAACAGAAAAAACACAGAGACAGAGACTGAATAAAACATGTGTAGATAAAATAGAATAAGGGTTCAGGGGGTTCTTCTCTATGGTGAGAGAGATGGAGCCTTCTCCCTTTACAAAGTATCAAATCACAAATCTCTAAAAGCTCAAGTCTGGTTCCTTGTGTAAAAAGTAGCGTAGAAGGTAAAAAGAAGAATCGAGACAGAACTCCCTATATTCATTTACGAGTAGCGTGAGCTTCTCATCACAGGCACTATTCAGGGTAGACGGTCTAGGTGTGGAACAAGCTATTTAATGGTGGAGTTAAGAGGGTTTAGGGGCTACCATTTCATTGTAGAGGATGCAGGATATCACACAAAATGGCAAGAGAGGATAGATCCATTGATGTCCACAGCCTCTACTCGTTTTTATATATGGTGCGACTGTTCTGATGACGGAGCAGACGACTGATTGTTCTGCTTTCCACTTTCCTCTACATACTCTTCAATACTTGGTACCAAATTCTTGCTCGACCTTTCCAGTGGCTCCATGTTTCTTTTCTTTCTTCCCCTT
>NC_027748.1:31041367-31042596 GCF_000695525.1 Brassica oleracea var. oleracea | reverse complement strand
CATTCCCCTACTTGAACATGAAGGCTGCGGATGGTTCCATATGGGACTGCTCTGGAAGAGTTTGCAAAGGTCAGGGTCAGCTGAGAATGCTCAACATCAGCAATACCCAAATCGTCTACAATAGCCTTTGAGACGAGATTCACACAAGAACCAGAGTCACAAAGAGTGTCCTTGAAGGTTGTTCCTGCGATGGAACATGGGAAAAAAAACTTTCCAGGATCATCAACCTTAGGCAATACCTTCAGTGCTGGTGTAGACAGTGCTTTGGTATAGAGGACCTTGATCTCCTCTTGAGTCTCTCTACAGTTTTTAAAGAACTTGAGCAATGGACGAATCTGCAGAGCATCTTCGAATGCAAGTTCTTTAGGAAGCTTTCTCACCATCTTGTTAAAACCTATCAACTGTTCTTCACTAATGGGATCCATCAGATGTCTATGTGGAATTGGATAGGGAATCTTGGGAACATAGACTCGAGATGGTGGAGTCTCAGCAGATTTGTCAAGAGCAGTTACTGCAGAGCTAGTAGGCTGCTCTGTGTTCTCTTCTGCGCCTAGAATAGTCTTAGCGAACGGCTGCTCTATTGCATTACAGTGCTCAGTCCTAGGATTTTCATCAGTTTTTCCAGGGAGCGTCCATTGTTGCCTCTTGACACTCTCAGCTGTTTGAGCAAGCTGAACATCGATCTTTCTTATGTGGCTCGCAAGAGTGTCATACTTGGCATTCAGCTCAGTGAACATGTTGCCCATCCTGGTGTCCATTTCCGTGGTTACCTGATTCAACACTTTGGCCTGATCCTGCTGACCCAGCAACAGCTGTTGCATCATCATTCCCAGACCCTTCAGCTCATCTGGTTGACTGTTCTCGGTAGCTGGAACAGCTTGTCGATTGCTTTGTGGTTGTCGCTGGTTCTGGTTCTGAATCTGCCCGGCCGTAGCTTGCTCCATGCTGAAAACGTGCCCTTGGTTGTTTTTCCTTAGATGATCAACCTTGGCAGTCAGCTCATCTATCTTCTGGGTGTCAGAACTGTTCCCTTTCTTGGAGCAATCACTCTCCTTGTTCTTATTGGCTAAGGTAACAGCCATGTTCTCAATTAGCTCAAACGCTCTATGAGTGGTCTGAGTCATGAAGTCTCCATTGCTGGCAGAGTTCATAGCAATCTGAAAATCCCAGTCAACTCCATCATAGAAAATTTCCAAGAGGTAGTCATCATCAAATCCATGGTGAGGACA
>NC_027748.1:31034551-31040754 GCF_000695525.1 Brassica oleracea var. oleracea | reverse complement strand
GTTGACTACTCAGCCATGAACAGAGAAAACACAGAGACAGAGACTGAATAAAACATGTGTAGATAAAATAGAATAAGGGTTCAGGGGGTTCTTCTCTATGGTGAGAGAGATGGAGCCTTCTCCCTTTACAAAGTATCAAATCACAAATCTCTAAAAGCTCAAGTCTGGTTCCTTGTGTAAAAAGTAGCGTAGAAGGTAAAAAGAAAGAGAAAAATATGATATATCAAAGCCACAGGCGGCTGAGAGAAAAAGATGGGATAATTAGGGCAAATCCCGAAATAGGTTGTAGTTTCCTTAAAAATCTCTGCCGCTGGAACAGTCACTCGGGTTGTTCCGCTCTATCCAGAACAGTCACTCGGGTTGCTCCGCTATCCGGAACAGTCATCAAGACTGTTCTGCGTGAAAATCACCAAATTGCATTGTTTTCTGCCTCTTATGTTCCAGCTGGTCCATCTCCCATCCAATGCAACTCTAGACCTGTAATGACTCGAAAAAGACTAGGAAGACTCGATAAAGACTTGAAAACCAATTGAAAATCATATATACAAGATGTATAAAACACCATATGTCAATAGACTTGCTCAATTAGGATTGCTATTTACTTTTAAACCATAAAACAACAAACACTTAGAATTAATAATTTGACTAGATTTAATAGGTTCCCTAGCTCCTTGTGGATTCGATCCCTAAGTACTGCAACTGAACCTCTTATTTGAGAGAGTAATTCACTCCTTAGGGTAATTTGAGTGGTATCAATCAGCCAGGATCCTTTCAACCTTCTGCAAAAACCATGTCCACGACTCTAAATCCTCACTGTCGACTACTGCAAATGCCAACGGAAACACTTGGAAATTGCCATCATGGCCACTTGCTATCAGCAACACACCTTTGTACTTACCGCTGAGGTGAGTGCCATCATCCACCAATACCAACCTCAGCTTCTTGAAACCTCTTATAAATGCACCAAAGGACAGAAACATGTACAAAAAACGCTCCACTCCATCCTTGTCAACCTCCGACTATATATCAGCCACTGTACCTGGATTTTCTAGTTTTAGCATATACAAATACTCAGCCAGCTTTGTGTAGGAATTATCATCGGGTCCCCTCAAATCCAAGACAACTTTCTCCTTTGGTCTATAACACTTCATGACGAAGCAGATATCAACAGATTTTCCAGCAGAAGCCTCTGCAATTCCCCCACGTTTGGCCCTTTAGTTGGCTCTTTGAATTTCGCCTTGTACACAGAAACTATTACTCTAGCGGTTCCTCTTTTCCTCTGCCCATTCCGACTCTCGATAGGGCAAAAATGCACCAGCTGAGCTTTCCTTATTTCATAGTAGCCAGTCCCGTGTATTTCATGTGTTGTGACTCGCCAATCACACCCTGTATCGGGGCACCCGCACACAAACGAGTCAAGTTTTGTCCGAGTCTGTTTGAATTGGATCTGATTCTTGATGGCATAAATGGCCAAAGAGATTTGAAAATCAACCTTGCTACCATAAACTTTCCCAAAATGCACCACACCATCCGCTTCTTCCACATCAAGCTCAGGTATCTCAGCAGCTTCGTACTCTGTGTCATCATACAAAGGGGGAATGTCAAATTCTTCGTCGTCCACGTCGACTAGATTCCGTTTACTACTACCGTGACCACCAGTCTCACGACCACGCGTCTCTTGACCAACAGTTTCGTTTCTACCCAAACTGGTTTTCCCCATCCACGCGAAGTCATCCATCGGCTCCTCATCCTTATTATCGGCTCTCCCCCACTCGCTAGAGCCTCCAAGATCAACCATGTGATCAAATGCATTATTAGTATAACAGCTGTAAGGTCGTCTTGCCTCTTCCATCTTAACCAGACCTTCTGCCTCTTTATCATTGAATACAACCTCCACAGGATTTGAGCAACCCAAATCACCGGCAATCAGTGGTTCCCAGAATTCATAGTCATATCCTCTTGGCCTAACATCCTTCTCATCTATCTCTTCTGACCCACTATAATCACTATCAATACCTTCGCTGCAACCGCTAAAATCACATGCACCTGTTGTATTACTCTCTGCCTTCATTTTTTCTTCCAATTTTTCCACCTCCTGCACCAATTTAAAGTCGTCGAGATTGATGAAGTTTGTCTTTGACCCTACGCTTGAGACGTTTCCCCCCTTCTCTCTAAAACCGTCACCAGACTGCTTCTTGTCGATCACAGGTGTATCAAATCCCACACCCATACCACTATCAGCTTGCAATCCATCAACTCCTAGCAGTTCAACCGTGGCAAACAGATTCATCGAGCCCCTGGCCTTCAAATGCTCAAAAAAAATATCTCAACGACCCATCGTTTGTTAGCAATACATGGGGGGTTTTAATCCCGGTTGCAAGCTCCAAGCTACCCGGTGGCCAGTAAGACAGTGCAACACCATACTCTAACTCCCTTGCTCTGAACTCAACCAGCACCCGACGCTCAAGCTCCTTTATGGATATTCCTTCCTCAACCGATACCATCCTAGCCATCTTCTTCTTCTCCACCACGAACTCCAATTTACCATCAGAACCACAAATCCATACTCCACACATCACCAAACACATCTCATCCATCTGCATTTAACGAAACAGAGAATCAAAATCATTACTCCATAAGACACAGTACCGAACAGAATCATAACAAAATCAACAAATACCTTCGGTCGACTAGATTCCGTAGAGAGCTAAAGCGAACTATCCTCACTTTCTCTTTCACCTTAGATCTCAACACAAAACCAAGCTCTGGCGCAAATTAATGCCATCCTCTGCTTTCACCAACGTCGTCTCCTTCTTAATTGCACTAAACCCACTCCTAGAACTATAGCCTCTCTTCAGCCGTCAGATCTTTGCTTTTGAAAACTTTAGATCTTTAAGCTTGGATCCTACGGCCACTAAACAATCACTCTTTCCCATACACCTACTTTTTTTGTTTCATACACTTTATCATTAATTGCAACTCAGAGCAAACTTAGTTACTGTGTGACCAAATCTAATTGCCCTTGTCGTTTCTTCCTTAAAGGGAACAGACTTTTCTTTCCACCAAAAGCAGGAAAAATTGCGTCCACAAAAAGACAGATGTATGGACACTGTGTCTCAACCACAAAATGTGTCTCTCAAGGTAAAAGAAACACGTATTGTGTCTCTGTATGTAACTAACTCATAAATTAATTATATTCAACCAATCAAAAAATAGATTATTAAATATGATTAGTTACACAGTTTTTAAAAAAAATAAAAGTTATTTAGAAAAATGAAAACATTTTATATATTGGAATATTAGAATTTCTTAAAACATCCTACATTTAGGAACGGAGGGAGTAGTAATTTTAAAATCATGAATAAAATTTGAACGTTTAAGGAAGAAAAATATATATAACAAATAGCCTATATATAGATATCATATTATTTTATCATTTTAAATAATTTAAATATTTATAAAAACTGTTTTAAAATAAATATGAAATGTTATTATTTTTTTTTCTTATAATTTAAATACGCATGAATAAATGAAAAAGAATACAGAAAAAAATAAACATTGTACATCGTTAAAGAATATAGTATAATCTATCTATAACTAAATTATTAGATTTAGTTATATTTTTATATTTTACTAAATTTAGGATTTTATTTAAAAGATATAAATTAGATGACTAAATGTCATTCAATCAAAATTTATAGTAATTTTGCATATTTATATATATTAATTAATTTTATAATTCTAATAAATAAAATAATTATTATTTACTATCAAGACATATCTAATTTAAAAATTAAAATATGTTAATTATATATATAATATATTCAATTTACATCAAATATTAAAATTAATTAGTATCATTTATTTTGAAAAATCTAATTATTTATTCAGATAACATGATTTATTTGGTTTTCAAATATAATAATATAAATTCAAATAAATCTATGTATTACTAAAAATAACAATTTGTATTAGGTTGTACTTTACTTCGCATTGTATATTAATAATTTGAAGAAAAATGTATAAAACAAAAAAGTATCACCTGAATTTGAAAAATAAACATATAAATTAATTCATGTTTTATGTGTTGAACATAATGGAGTGTTTCTGGTGTTTGCTTCCCAGATTGTTTTAAAATATGTGCTTGGATCACACCCAAGTCTGGTAAAAATAATAATTGAGTTTGGAATTTACTGTTTGAATGTGGGCTCAAATTTTGGGTGTGCTTTGTAAACAAAGGTTTCTATGGAACAAGGATCCTATGGAACAAAGATCTTACATATGGGTACTAGAAAAATCAACAATTTTTCATATGCTATCACTAACCCCTAAAAATTTTGTTCAGATCATTTTTTTTTTATATTTGCATCAAATAATTTGCTCTTTTTTCCCTCCGTTTACATTTAACAAAGTTTTACATCAAAATTTATATAAGTAAGATAAACAAATATTCAGATCATGTGCCTGATTAGCTGGGTTGTAAGTGCAGAAATTATGTTGTCTAAAATACAAAATATATAATAAAAATTAAAACTTAAATGGTCTACCCTAGTGTAAAAGAAAAAGAAGCATTTTCATATATCAGTGGTGTATTGAATCTAAAATTTGAATTTTTTCATATATAGAAGGTGTATTGAATCTAAAATTTGAAGTGATTTGATTTTTAGTGAATTGATGATTGTAGGTGAATTTAAAAATCTAGTGTGATTTTTGTAAAACAACTCTAGAATCTCTTATTAAACTATGAGATTTATATTTTTTTTTAACTAAGATATCTTCTTAGACACTCTAAAACACTTAAAACACTCTAAAATCTCCAACTTAAATTTTTTCAATAACAGTGAATTTCAGAGTATTTTATAAATGATAAGTCCAATAACTAAAACTTTATTATAAAACAAGAAAACAAATTCTATACTATATTTTATAAATTATATAATTATATTCTGTATTATATAAAAATAGAAGTGATTTTTTTTGGCATCAATAGATGTGATTTATGAGATAAATATGAAAAAGGTATACTAATTCTAATGTTTTGAATTCTTAATAAAAAAAATAAAAGCAATCTAATATTTTGAATTTATAATTAAAAAAACTTAATATATATTTTTATTGGAATAGACATGAGCAAACTATATATGTTGTAAAAATTAAAGCAATCTAACATTTTGAATTCTTAATGTTTTCAATCTAAATTAAAGCAATCTAAAATATTTTTTAATACCCAAAAAATTTAATCACATGAGTTTTATTAATATATTACTAATGGAATACCGGAAAAGTGCTTTCCGGCTGAAAAGTGAGAAAATCAAAGGAGGCTAATTGAAAATAGATTAGGCTTAGAAAAATGCTTTAAAATAACCATTTTTAGTTTATTTTAAGGAAAATAGCTTTCAAAAAGAAAAATGACCAAAAATATATTTATACCCTAGGCCGAGGGTTAACTAATCTAGACTTAGTGTTTAGAGTCAATGAGATATTTTGATCATTGTTTCGTTAAATTCTATTTTTGTAACAAAAACTTAAAAATTGCTATTTGAACGAATAATCTCTAGGCTTATCACTAAAATAAGAAAAAACAAGGGGAAATTACTTGTTTACCACTTTCATGCTACCACTTTTCATTTTTACCACCACCAAAGAAACATTTTGAAAAATACCTTCTTCGTTAAGTGGCAAAAGACTCATATGCTCATATTATTTATATATATAATAAATCAATATTTAAATAAATAAAAATCTAAAAAAATAAAAAATATTTTTTTAATTTTTTTTCTGAATTATGCTATTTCGAAATTCAAACCTTAAACCTTAAAACTCAACTCTAAATCCTAAACCCTATTTTCTTTTAAATACGAACCCTAAACCCTAAACCCTAAACCATCAATCCTAAACCCTATTTTTTTTAAATAAACCGTAAACCCTGAAACATCAACTCTAAACCCTAAACCATAAACCTTCAACTCTAAACCCTAAACCCTAAACATTCAACTCTAAACCCTAAAACATCAACTCTAAACCCTAAACCTATCAACACTAAAGTAAATTCTAAACCCTAAACCTTAAAAAATTAACCCTAACCCTAAAACATCAACTCTAAACCCTAAGCCCTAAACCTTCAACTCTAAACCTTAAACCATTAATCCTAAACCCTAAACCCTAAAACCCTAGAGTTGATGTTTTAGGGTTTAGATTTGAAG
>NC_027748.1:31018193-31034281 GCF_000695525.1 Brassica oleracea var. oleracea | reverse complement strand
GGTTTAGAGTTGATGTTTTCGGGGTTTGGGGTTTAGAGTTGATGTTTTCGGGGTTTAGGGTTTAGAGTTGATGATTAAGGGTTTAGAGTTGATGTTTTAAGTTTAAATTAGTTAACCATATGTTTTTTTTTTTTGTCAAAGGTAATTAAAAGGTTATAAATGTCTTTTACGCTTCATTAAAGATGAGGATAAAAGTGGTTAGTGTAAACATGAAAAATAGTACTTTGAAAATGGTATTTTTGGCAATTTTCCAAAAAAACAACTAAATACAAATAGTGGATGAAAAAAATCTAAGGCACCTTTTTTTTTTTTTTTTTTTTTTTTTTTTTTTGGTAACAAATCTAAGGCACCTATAACCTAAGATCCACCAGTCTATCACCGGACTGGAACAATGACAACCAAAACACAGTTCCAATTCGCCGCACAATTTTGTTTCTTCAATCCAAGTGGTGTTAACACACCAACGAAAAAAATAAAGATGAATAATTCATCGATCGTCTGGTAGATATTCAAAGTATATTGATATCTTTGAAGTTTCAAGTTTGTAGGAACAATATTAAAGAGCAAATGATGCATTAGCTCGTCGTAGAAAATTAAGTTTTATTTATCTTTTTAATACAGAAAAAAACACACTCGTTCATATATCACAATGCGTTCTAGATTATACTTCCTCTATTTTAAAATACAAGTAGTTTTGCCTAAAAACACTAACACTAACAAAGTTGTTATTTTTTAAAAAGTATCATTTAATCTATAAATTTAACCAATAAATAAAAAGGTATATTTAAATATGTAAACTACTTATACCGTGGAACAACTTTTGTCTGTTAAAACTACCTACAGGAGAAAACAGAGGGACTATATAGTTTACGATATTACTTTTGAACTTTGGTCGAAGAAGACAGATGACAGTAAGTATGCCAAATATTTTGTCCTATTTAAGGTATGACTTAAGAGCATGTATAGCGTGAATCTTTTAGCCAAAAATATATTTTTCTCTTAGTTTCACTTATATTTGCCAATCAGATACGCTTAGTATTGTTTAATTATAGGTATAAAAATCACTTTATTCTCTCACTGTTTTTGGAGTGAAAAATTGAATATTTACTTTTTCAAGTCTTTATTATTCTACTATTTTCGTTTTAAGTACTTCATTTTCATTACACTTAGCTACTCTGTAATTCACCAGTCACACCCTAAATACTAGGTAGCATATGTATATAATCTGTTTTTTTATTAAAAAGACTCTCACACCTATGCTTTTGGTAATGACTTAATTTTAGGTTCACCAGCCAATAGTCAATAAGATTGTGTTAATTCATATTCGATATATTTTAAAAAAGAAAACAAAATATTGTCAAATTATATTATGTTTTTAAAATTAAAAGGTAAAAAATAAAAAATAAAAAATATAACTAGATTTTAACTCACACGTCCGCACATATATATTTTATTTTATAAATGTATTTGATATTATTACAAATTTTTTAAATACACAATTTTTATTTTAATAGGGAAATTGCCACAAATATCACATTCATAGTACCACTTTTCATGTTTACAATAAACACTTTTATCTTCACTTTTAATGATGAGTAAAAGACATTTATACATCTAGAGTTAACTAATCTAGACTTAGGGTTTAGAATTGTTAGGTGGGGTAGGGTTTTTGGAATGTGAAATTTAGGATTCT
The DNA here is from genome assembly GCF_000695525.1 of Brassica oleracea var. oleracea. Lineage (NCBI taxonomy): Eukaryota > Viridiplantae > Streptophyta > Magnoliopsida > Brassicales > Brassicaceae > Brassica > Brassica oleracea. The sequence goes on along the minus strand of NC_027748.1, from coordinate 31,032,588 downwards.
AATAAATATATAAATAAATACTTTAAAAATATAAAGAATTTTAGAAAATAGTTTCAAAAGTTCAAAAAAAAGTTTTAAAAAAAGAAATTTTGAAAAAAAAAACTTCCAAAAAATATTATAAAAAGCTCGAATTTGAAAACATATAATTCGGAAACATAAAAAATCTATTTTTTATTTATTTTTATTTATTTAGATAACTATTTATTATATATAGAAAGAACAAGAGTATAAGAGTCTTTTGCCACTTAATGAAAAAAATATTTTTGAAAATGTGCATTTAGTGGTTAATATATAATTGTAGATGTAAAAGTTTAACCTATGTTAATAAATTTATTTTTAATAAAATTATTATATAATTTACGAATTTTAAACCATTTTAATAATAAGTGATAATTTATTTAAATGAAACAATTTTTAAAAATAAAATTTGTTAATTTATCTATTGAATATAATTTTGTCAAATTAATTCATATAGAACTTCTATTTTTATAACAATATTATATTATTAATTACGAAATTAATTAATATGTTATTTTATAAAAATAATTAAAATTTTAAATAAGATTTTGTTAGATTTTTTCTTAAAAGATTTTCTAATAATTTAAAAAAAAATTCAAATCTACGGTTGGTTTATTATTAATGTTAAGAATCAAATCCATTAAGTGCAATAATCTTTTTTTTCCGATTCTTTTTGTCTGCGATTATTTGCAATATCTTGGATTTAGGATGGCCGAAGACATTTCTACGAATTAAGGTGGACTGGTGGAGTTTTTTCTTAATACTATTGGACGAAAACATATAATTTGTTACGTGTCAAAAGAATTGTGTCTCATGGAATAATTTATTGAAAACTTTCATAGTTTGACCAATATTAAGTGCATACTCTAACATATGGTATAATCTAATTTCTAAAAGACACTTTTATGACATCCATATCGACCAACTTGCAATATCCGAGCCATGTTTAGACTTTAGGAAAGCTGGTAATTCCTTCGATGCGGATTAGTTGCAAGTAATTTGATACTAATCATACTTTGTAGAAAATGTTTTTCTTTTTTTGAATAACAGCGATGTTAAAGAAACTGTAAAATGATATTTGGCTATTTACTCAACACCAAACACTCGAATCTACGATCACTATTTAGAGTCTGACTAATTTAAACGCATCGGTTTCGGTTGCGCAAGTTTGCGGATGCGGGTGGTTGCGGTTTCTAACGGTTTTAAGAAATTTGTATGACTGGTTCTGCGGTTAGAAATCAGTGCGTTTGCGGGATACTTATGACTGGTTAACTACTAAATGAAGCAGCGGTTAAATAATAAATTAACAATATTTAAATTTTATATAATTATAAATATATCAAAGATAATAATATTATAATAAATATAAAAATTATATCTAGAAAGTTATAGTTTTAAATTTTTTAAAATTATAGAAAATATTTTTATTTTAAAATTTTATAATATTAATTAAAATATAATAGATATATTTTAATATTTTTATAATTCTAATTTAAAATTTTTATTGAATATTTTTATTTTTGTATTTATATTGTTTAAAAAAAATAAAAAAAATTATCCTCCCGCAACTGCAAACACTAGTTGGAACCAGCTTTTGAATTTATGAGGTTTAGAGCGGTTTAAGTGATTGTTGTAAAACACCAACAACCGCTACTAACCGCAAAAGCTGCGTTTGCGGGTGGTAGCGGGAAAACCAATCATACCCTTGCTCAACACCCAAATCATCATACTTTGTGATTTTTTTTTTTAATAACAGCGATTGTTAAAAAAAAAAAAATTGCTAGCTACATGAAGTATTGGCTATCACATGACTAACCATGCAAACTAAATTAATGTATACCTAGCCACACAAAGTATATTTTATGGATGAAAACATCTCTCAACTTTATGATGTTATATAGTTAACATCACGAGTTTAATTTTATTCATCCAAAAACTGATGCGGATGTTAAAGATCATTTAAATATCTTATTTCAACAATTAAAATATGACAGACTCGATAATAATTTAACTAAAATTAGATTTTGATCCACATTTTTAAGGAATAAGAATATTTTTAACAAAATCTAATTTACAAAATCAATATGTTTTAACATTTTTTGATAAGTACTGTTTTAACATTTTTATTTTAGTTTACTTTAAAACTATATAATTGTATTATTTTTATTTATATTAATTTGTTTAATGTTTGAACATTTATATTTTAGTGTCTTCTAAAACTATATAATTCTATTATTTTTATTTTTATTAATCTGTTTTGGTTTTTTTTTAATTATTTTAATATGTTTTGTTATGAACTTTTACTAAAGCTTTTATAATTCGTTTGATTAATTGTGTGATATATATTTATTTGATATTTTTTTAATTATAAAACTTATTTGCTGTCAATTTACTAACTCTAACATTTTATTTGCTTAAAACTTATTTGATGTCAACTTAAACCAAACATAATCTTGCGTATATAATTATAAATTATATACTTCTTAGAATAAAAATAATCAAAGAATAAGAATCTAATATTAAAGGTTTACTAAGTTTAAATGAAGGGCTTCTTTCAAAAATGACTCAAAATTTAATTTAAACACAAAAATAACCTATGCTTTTTTTGAAATTTTGTTTTGTCCTATTCATCCAAGAAGTTCTAGTTATTCACGAAAATATCATTACTTTTTTTTTCGAAAATAATGTTTTTACCTTACCATCTTCATCTTCACCAAATATTTACAACTTTGCCATTGATATCAATACCTCAACCACCATGAACTACCAAACTGAGAGTGTTAATGCCCTAAAATTTTGATTTTTTTATTACAAAAAAACTGAAGATTTTGATTACAAATTATGTAAGGTTCATAAGCTCACGATTCTTGGTGATTAACGAGTAGGTAGCTGTTCTGGTGAAGTTCCGGGTGATTGGAGAAACCACACAAGTCATCTCACGAGTTCAAGGTATGAAAGCGCGAACCACATTTTATTTTTCAGATATGTTCGACGAAGAAGACTTATAAAGTAACCCAGCAGACTTCTTGCGACATTGAGAAGACTTCCGGAAAACTTAGAGAAGACTTCTTTTGAAGTATTCTCCTGGTAGACTTCCTTAGAAGTCTTTTACAAAACGTCAAAATTCTGACCAACTTCGGTCAAATTCAAAAGTAACATGTTTATCCAAGAAGTCTTCTCTGGGAATTTCGAAAAAACTTCAATTTCAAAAGTAAGCCAATATTTACAAAGGAAGACTTCCGAAGATGTTTTCTGTAGAGTAGACTTCTTAAGAAATCTTCCTTTGTAAATTTTCAATTGCAAAAATGACCTAAACAGAATACTTCTTTTGAAGTCTACACAGAGTAGACTTCTTTTAAAGTCTTTCGTGGATGACCTCCAAAGAAGTCTTCAACGTAAATCTTTATTAAACTTCAAATTTATCTAAAATAATTTTTAATATTTTCTTGTTAATTCATGTTTATTAGTCAATATTGGGACTACTGAGTCGAATTTATAACTTAATTGTGATAATTATGAAGTTACAATCATTGATGTTTAATAATGTTTCTAGCTAAACGAAGAAGTCTTCTGTAAGTCTTCCTCGTAAGTGTTAACTTTCAAAAGTGTTAAGTAACTTCAAGAATATCAAGTTATGTGGTTTAATGTGTATTTTTATATCATAAGATATAATTTTTAACTTACCTGAAATCTTTCACTTAAAATTCAAGTTTGATCTTTTGTGAATTTGACTAAGTTTTTTTAAAGTCTTCTCTCTTACTTTTAGTAAATTTGACTAAGTTTCTGTGTTGTTGTGTTTTGTTATGAGTGGGTAGAACGGTTAAACAAATTTGTGGTATATTGTGTCAATAACTTCAATAATGTCAAGTACTTTTGGCAAAACATGAACATATTTAGCAAATTCTTTTGATTAACATTTCTTTAAGTTTACAAAATAATTCACAACTAAATAGTGCACATACAAATCATCAAACAGATCTTAAACAAAACTATTACACATGGAATTAGATATTATTCCTCAACATAGATAAGCTTGGACTCCACTTGACATCATTCCTTTGTACCACTTTGGACAGAAGACTTTGGAAGACTTCAAAGTCTTCTAGCATAAAATACATAAGAAGACTTCTCAAAAAGTCTGCCAAGAGTCTTCCGAGAGTTTCTTAGAGTTTTCCAAGAGTTTTCTGAGAAATCTTCCAAAGTCTAACTCATATCTGAAAAATCTGCATATTCAAATTTTGGAAGACTTCGTAGAACGTTTTCTAACATAAAATGCATTAGAAGACTTCCAAAGACGTCTTCCGAGAGTCTTCCAACAGTCTTCTGAGAAGTCTTCCAAAGTCTGATTTAGATTTGAAAATTTTATATATTCAAAAGAATTCAAATAGCTTCAAAACAGAGAAAACTTCAAAAACACTTTTTTATGCTTAATAATAAACAAAAAATTGTCACATTAGGGTGATGATTATTTCAATAGTTTTTAGTTTTAGTTTTTGGTTTTTAGATTTTAGCTTTTGGTTTTTAGATTTTGGTTTTTGGTTTTCAGCTTTTGGTTTTTAGTTTTTGGTTTTTAGATTTAGATTTTGGTTTTTGGATTTGCTGTATTTTTAAAAAAATTTCAAAAATTAACTAATACATTACTTTAAAATAATATAATAAAATCGAAATAAATATTTAGATTTTACAATTGAAATTTATCAAAATACTGTGATTGTTATTTTTAATGTGAATAATAATTATTAAAATTATTCAATTGTTTTATTTATAGAAACTAATAACTAAGTTTTAAAATTAAATAATATTATTTATAAAATATATAAATTTATTTACAGATATGAAACACAAATTAAAATATTTCACATTATTGTTTAAATGATATCTAATGTACAAAATATTTTATGATAATTTTAATTTTCATGAAAATATTATTTATTAATTATTAATTAATTACAATGTAGTAGTTTCTACAAAAAAAAAATCAAAATTCGTTTTTCTTCATAAAAGCTTACAAAAGTTGGTTTTTGGTTTTTCTTCATAAATTGGTTAAACTTTTCAAAAACTAGTTTTCCTAAATTTTAGGGAATCTATTTATTGAAAATCTTGATTGGCAACTCAAATGGTTTTTATAAAAACAAAAACTAAAACCAAAAACTTGATTGGATGAAAAATGGTTTCTACAAAAGCAAAAACCAAAAACTAAAGCAAAAACCACAAACAATCAACCTCTAGGTTGAATTTATGACTTTTTAGAATCCAATATATAAAACACAAAAATACATATCCAAAATTTGTACCACTCTGGACATAAAACTTCCTGAAGACTTCGTGGGAAGATGAGAACCATATCCAAAATAATACATATCCAACATTTATAGATCTACCTTGGAATGAGTGAAAGATGAGAACAATGTAATAAATAACCTGCAAAAAGAAGATAAATTAGTGAGAAGACATAAGAAAAAAAATGAGAAATGGATTTAAATTTGGTGTTTTGATGTTCAAAGAGATTAGAGAGAGGTTGGAGAGTTTTAGAGTGAGAAACATTATATTTTTGTTGCAGCCATTTAAGAGGAAGAAAGAGAATGTGTAAATTTTCTCTATATATGGAGACAAAAATTCTAGTTAGGTTAAATATTTTCGATATAGAAGACTTCTTGGGAAATCTTCTAAGAGAAGACTTCCGAAGAAGTCTTCTTCTAGATCCTAAATTCAAATGCATGAGAAGACTTCTACAAGACTTCTGGAAGACTTCGCTTTAGGCAGGAAACCTATATTCTACTAAAATTTAGGCGGGAATATGTCAGAAGACTTCTTGGAAAGTCTTATGGAAGTCTTCCAAACCATAACCTAATCAAATAACTAACTAAATAGCAAATAATAATTTATTAAACTTATAATCAACTTAATATACACAAAACTAAACACATGGAGGTCAAAACAAGTTTTTTAAAGTTAAGATTCCAAAATCTAATCCTAAAAATACCAACAATACTATAACATATGTTACCAAACCCTTAACTAAATGCTATCATGACTAATTCTACATTCACTCATCTATGTTAAAAATAATTCAAATTTAGCAAAACTAAATTTCTATCATTTTGAAATGTTTATTAATACATAATTTCTATTTTTTCTCTTTCAAAAAGTATTTTTTATTAATTTAATTAATTATTTTTAAGATCTAATACATGAGAAAACTTTCCCTAGAAAACTTCGGGAAGACTTCTGGAAGACTTCAATTTAGGCAGAAGACTTGTAAAGACTTTCCCAAATTCTACATTCACTCATCTATGTTAAAAATAATTCTACTAAAATGTAGGCGGGATATGTTAGAAGACTTCTTGGGAAGTCTTCTGTGAATCTTCCAGACCATATAATTAAATAACTAAGCAAAAAAAAAAAACACTTTCTCAAGCTTTTAAGATATTTAAAAAGTGTTTAAATCAAGTTCTTAGATAGTCACTAATCACATATATGTCAATTTAAAAAAAAATAAGATGAGATTTCAAAATCTAACCCTAAAAATACTAACAATACTACAACATATGTTACCATACACTAAACCAAAAAATATCATGACTCAATCTACATTCACTCATCTATGTTAAAAATAATTTAATTTCAGTAAAACTAAAATTCCATCTTTTAGAAATGTTTATTAATACATGATTTTGACTTTTTCCCTTTGAAAATATTTTTTATAAAATTTATTAATTATTTTTAAGATCTAGTCCATAAGAAGACTTTCTCTGGAAGACTCCTAGATGACTTATGGAAGGCTTTGATTTAGGCGGGAAACCTAGATTTTTCCAAAATTTAGTCGGGAACCATAAATTCTACTAAAATTTAGGCGGGATGTGTCAGAAAACTTCTTTTTAAGTCTTCTATGAGTCTTCCAGACTCTAAATCAATTAACTATGCAAAAAAACACTTTCTTAAACTTAAAAGAAACTTAGAAAATGTTTAAATCAAGTTATTAGATACTTACTAATCATATATGAGTCAATTTGAAAAAAAAAATGAAGGTAAGATTTCAGAATCTAACCCTAAATATACATACAATACTATAACATATGTTTCCAAACCCTAAACCAATGACTCATGAGCCAATATACATTCACTCATCAATGTTGAAAATAATTCAATTTCAAATAAACTAAATTTACATATTGAGAAATGTTTATTATTACATGATTTTAATTTTTTACCCATCAAAATATTTTTTATAAAATTATAAAATTATTTTTAAGATTTACTGAACGAGAAGACTTACAAAGAAGTCATCATAGAGAAGACTTAGAAGACTTCTTTGTAAGTTTTCTCTAACGGAGGGTTATAATGGTAAAACTGAATACATGTTTTTTGTTTGTTCATAAGGAGGCTGTTGTAATTTCACTAGAGTTTTCGGTTACTTTTGCATTTGATTGAATTTGAGGTACACTTTTGTATTCAAAATCAAGTTTTGAGTCATTTTTGGCAAATCCCCCTTAAATGAATAGAATTTTTGTTGATGAAAAAATATATAAAATAATTAATTAACTTAATAATTTTATATTAAACAAATAAAATGTTAGATTCAATAAATTGACATCAAAGAAGTTTTACAATATTTTTTTTTATCAAAAAAATATATATTTAATCAAATGAATTAAAGAAATTTTATTAAAAATTCATAACAAAGTAGATTATAAGAATTAAAATAAATAAATTAAATATATCTTATATAACTTTTATATTTAATATAAATAAAAATAATATAGTTATATTGTTTCAGATACACTAAAATAATAATTGTAAAACACTACTTATCAAAATTTATAAAATATATTGATTTTGTAAATTAGATTTTGTTAAAATATTTTTACGCTTTTAAGACACGGGTCAAAATCTAATTTAGGTAAATTGCCGTCAGGTACGTCACATTTGAATTGATGAAACGGAAGATTTAAACGGTCTCTGACATAAACATTATTCTTTGGATGAATGAAATTAAACTCGTGATGTTAACTACATCTATTACAATAAAATAAACTATTCTCACTTCTTAAGCCACCACCTCAGCCTTGCATATCTGAAAACTCTATACGTGTCATCTATTAAAACCACAATCTATCTTCCGTGTTTTTTATGTAAAGCGTTGGTCTGTTTGTTTGGGCTTCGCAGTTTGTGTTTGGGCCCATTTTCTTTAGGGTTTTCTCACCCCCTTCTCGATCAATCACAACTACTCCATGTTCTTCCTTTCTTCTTTCTCTCACGGCGGCGATACTCTTCTGTAACGGCTGGAGTTTGATGTTTTTCATCCCTTTAATCACAGCTATTAATTCCAGCCCCACTACTCTCCCCACTCTCCGTTGATTAAACGTGATAATTATCATGAAAGCTAACGTCTTAAAACTAATTCATGATTATGACTAGGAAACATGCTTATGTATGTGACCTTTCACAACCTTTCTTCTGCTTAGTTCGTCGTCACTGCTCCTTCCGTATTGAAGAGTATTGAAGACTATGGCGCATCCCCTTCCCAATAACTACATCAGTAATAATTGAACAACACAGAAAGATGACCCTCTTTTCATCCTCTTCTGCTTCGCTATATATATACGGAGCTCAAACCTTACACGAAGTCCCGGTTATCACTCCTAATCACACAAAAACCACATCAGCTATTTCTCAAAAAGGCTCCAAATCTATCGTCGGAAACCTTCCAACTGTTTCCTCCTAATACGTTGTTGCTGGTGTGTGTCTGAGGGGAAGATGATTTTAAACTGTATTTTTTCATCTGCTCATATCTTTTATTTGATCAGATATCAGCAGCTATGATCTTTATCTGTGACAAATCCATTTTTTAATATTGTATTCATCGGTATGTGTTATATGTTTTGTATCATAAATTGCATTCAATTTATATATCAAGATCATGTTTTAAACATAATTTTTGGTTTGCACGAATGTGCTAATTAATTAGGAGCAAATCTTCTACCAAAGATTTGTTTAGTGATTTTGTTCGAATTTGCTACATGATTAATAAACATGATTTTTTGTTTCTATTGCACAACCTTGACAAGGAAGCTGGGTATGACGACTATTACAGTTATTATGGTGGATCAGACAATGAGTATGAGGATGAAAAATTAACTCCAAATGAAGACTGGAGTATCTTGAATTGCGCCAAAAGGCAACGAGTCCATCAGGTAAGAATTGGGCAAAGGATGTGTTAATGCTCAACCCCAGTTTCATATATCAAACGTTAAAGAATATTGATTTCATTTCTGCTGACATCTCTTTGTTTGGTTACAGGTTGCTTCCATCATTGAACTCATAAGATCTAACCAGGCCTACAATGTAAATTGTAATGCCGAGTTTAAGCAGAGCTTTGAAGAGGTGTGGTGTATAACTGAGATCTGTATTTCTTATGATTTCTATGTTTCTTTATTTCAACATTGATGTATAAGATTAAGTGTTTTTTATCCGCTTGCGTGTGTAGCTTATCTCAAACTATATACGTCGATCTTTAAATGATAAGTCTCCATCATTGTTGATTTATGGTATGTTTATTTCAATTGATTTTATTTAAAAAATTTGACTACTTTTTGTTACCTTATCTTTATAATTTTGTAATACAATTTTACTTTTATAATTTCAAGATCAAAACTTCAGCACAGATTTCTGAATAGGGAATGGTATTCTTTGACCAAGAAGAATAATATTTGTCGGTGGAATCCAGCAGGCCAACCGGTTGTGTGAATATGTAAAGATGATGAAATTCATGGAAGAAAGTTGGCAAAAGAAAATGAATACTTTGCAATCCAGTATGTCCATTACAAAGAGAAGACTAAAGGCTGAGGATTCAGATAGAAACTTGGATGCATCTGAGAAGGCTAGCGATGTCCACTGATTTCTCTAGAATTGGTGTGACTGCAGGAGGACCGTTGGGAGAACTAGAAGTCTGGTTGTGGGATTAAGTGTGATAAAGCCGGTTAGCAGAAGTATTCAGGAAAGAGATCAAGTGTGTTGTTGATGAAACTGAAATCTGGTAAAGTGGTGGTACACTTCAATCCGTAAAGGGATCTTACGATGCTGAAAAAGATGTTTGAGACATGGAGAAGGTATATATGGAGGAAGACTGAGGGGAACAAAACGATACTTAGCAAACTTGGGAGTGAAGACACTGGTGGTTCAGTGGAGAAGATGAAGACGAAGTGGTGGAAGAAGTTAAGGAGTCACGTTTCAGTAAACTTTTTAATATTAAATATGTATCTATAATGTCAGAGGATCCAAAATCATGTGGACACCGGTGATGTGAACTGTTTTTGTTATCTCGAAGAATCAATGAATTTTGAAATAAGATTTTTAAAGACTTTGTAAACATCATATTTTAGAACTACATTTTAATTTTTATTTTAGAGAGAGTCTAAATTCTTATGTATATAATAAGTTCACATAAATTCAAGCAAATAACAAGTTCATGCTAAAAATTAAGAAAATATAACAAATCATGCAACTTTCATGACATAAATACATTTACGTACAAACGAAAATACTTTTACGTATAAATTAAGAAAATATTTAATATTTTATTCAAAAAAATATATATATACATATATATGTATATATAAAACATCATGCAACTTTCATAACATAAATACTTTTATGTACAAATGAAACAAATTCATGTATTTAATAATTTATATTGCCATTTCCCTTTCTTTTTCTTTTATATAAAATATTATTTTTAAAAGTAATAATATTTAACAACTAGAAAAATAAAGATTTACAATAAGCAAGTATCATTTCACAGTTGTTAACCGTTATTGTTAATTTGGTTAAGAAAATTGCAAAACTCTTCAAAACATATTTAACATATTTATATGAAAATTTTGCTCAAAAAAAAATTTCAATTATACACATACTACATCAGTTACTATTTTTTTAAATATATAAAAGATGTATCAAAATAAATTATATAAATGGTTTCCCAATATTAAAAATGGGAAAGCAAAAGATTCTAATTAGCCAAAATGAAGGAGTACTAAATAGATATGAAAAACTAAGGGGTTGATTGGTAGCGAACGTTGGTTTGAATTTTTTTCTTTAAACTGAAGTTGTAGATTTTATAACTATAGTTTTAGATTTTATTGATGTAGAATTATTTCAAAAAATTAAAATCACTAAATTTAAAATTGTAGAAAATTTGATTTTTAGAGCCAAAATATGTCATTTTTAAGATTTTGGGTTGTAGCTTTAGATTTTTTTTAATAAAATTTGATTGTTTTGATTTAATGGTATAGAACACTGACAGCTATCAACCACATAGTCGTAGCCTTTACAAATTTTTAATAGAAAAAAATATAAATATTATTTCTCATGACAAAACAGATACACTCTCAAAATTTTAAATTTTTTTTTTAATACTTAAAATTATACATGCGTAGATAACTAATCAAAGTTCAACAAATGTTAAAATAATTTACAAAATAATTAGTAAATACAAAAAAAAAATCATTATTAATTGAAAATCTAATATAAACAGAAACGAATATATATTATAAAAAATCATTTATTGTTAAATAATATATATATTAATTATTATTTGTGACATTATTGAAACTATTTACATATTACTTTAAAATATACCTTTTTATTATCTTATCACATTATATTATATTTTAAATTAATTTAGCTTGGAAATGGATTAATTAATTATTGTAATTAAATTAATTATTGTAATAGTGTTAAAATTATACTCTTATAAATAAAAAAATTATTATTTTTACTTTAGATGTTCTTCAACTATATCAAAATTAAATAGAAATAAAAAGAAGAAATATAAATCATTACATGTTTCTTAACCGTTTAATTTCATAATTTTGTGTTTTCTAACAAAAAAATTAGTTAGTGGTCCTTTCAACTTAGACTAACAAAATTTAATAAAATTTACAATTTGATTTTAGAAAAAAACACATAATATTTATTAATACAATTTAGAGTAAATTTCCAAAAAAATATAAAATATTTTATTTGATTTAATAAAATTAAAATATTTTTAATCAATAAAATAAAAATACATTTTAATATAAAATAGTTTCAATGTAAACTCACCCGTCCGTAGGGCGGGCCAACCACTAGTAACATCATAAAGTTGAGAGATGTTGTCATGCATAATATATAATTCGTGTAGGTAAATATACATTTTTTTTAGTTTGCATGGTTAGCCATGTGATGGTCAATACTTCATGTAGCCAACAATCATTTTTCTTTAAAAAAAAGATACCAAATGATATTTGACTATTTACTCAACGCCAAACACTCGGATCTATTTATATTATTAAAACTTAAGTATCTTTTACTATTGTTTGGAAACGTTAGGAGGTGTTATTGGTTTATATATTTTGATTGATTTAGAATTCCATATAGTATTTATAAATCCAAGTAAAATATGCAAATCCGGAGGTTTTTCCTCGGATTTGAGTCTTTGTATTTTTAACTAAAAAATCCAAACAAATCCATTCAAATCCATTATAAAATCAAATATATTAGTAAATCCGTACGATTGAATAACACTTGATTTGATACAGAATTTATGAATCATTAAACCAATAACACATGATTTTAATACAGATTTGAAAATCATAGAACCAATAACACTAGATTTAGTTCGGATTTTCAAATCCATTAAAATACAACAACCAATAACCCCTACTTAGTATTGTTTGGAAATATGTATAAAAGTATAAATGAAAACTGTTTAGGAACACGAATATCAATATTTTTAGTACTTCTTTTTTATTTACACATTTAGCCAGTGCATTTATAATAAATTAAGTACTTCCTTTTTGTATATTTTTTATTTACAGATTCTGCCACTGCATTTAAAATCAATTTAAATTAATTAATTATAATTCTGAAGTTTTTTTTGTCATTCATGAAATTCAACTTCAAGGTTTGCAACCAAAGTGCAGAGAAACAAAGACTGAAACAGAAAAAAGAAACGCAACCAATAGGTGCGAATAAAACCATTCAGAAAACAGAATGAGTGGTGCGAAAGAGAAGCCTTCTGAGGATGTCATCCCTTGAGAGCCAAGGCATCTTTTATAGACCTGAAGCTTTAGGTAGCCTCAGACGCTTCCCGGGCAATGCGTGTCTCCAGCCATACAGGACCTTGAAAAGCCACATAAGATTGGCATCTACGATCCCTTATAACACTTTTAGCGATCTCTAAGGCCACTTGGTTACATTCAGACGTTACCCAATTCAAACAGCCAACCTCCAAGGAAAGGAGCGAGTAACGAGTTCTGCATATCCATTCCCTAGGACCTGGAACCATCTCGTGATGAATGAGCATGTCATAAATCTTACGATTAGAAACTTCAAAGACTACACGACCTATTTTTAGGTCTATCATTGCTTCCACTGCCCATGAAAAGATAAGTATCTCCGTTTCCAACTCCGAAGAAACTCCTGAGAACATTCTCCGACTGTGACAAAGAGCCTGACCTTTCTTATCTCTTACCAGCCAGGAACCACCACAAGTATGAGTAATTGGTGACCAGGAGCATCCTACGTTACAATTCCGAAGCTTATCTAACCAAATCGGTATTCATATATTGACCATTATTAATATTGTATATTAACTAAATCGCTTGTATTAAATGGAGATAATATTTTCCTATATTACATCAAATTGCATCAAGTTAAAAAAATTATAATATTATATTATGTACAAATAAAAAAGTTATTATCAAACATCTATATTATCAATAACATATTCTACTCTATATGTAAATTAGAAAAAATAAAAATATACATGTGATTTTTTTATAAAACCAGCAGTTTATGAATTTACGTTGAACACAAATTAAATCAAACACCTGTGCGGAAGCGCGGATCAAGTTCTATTTACTTTTTAATTTTATAGTTTTCAAATAAACAAGTACTGTTTTCCTATCAACAAACAGCAAAGCATTGATATAAAATTATCATCAATTATCTATCTGAAACTTTAAAGATGCATAGTAATTTTTTTGTTGTTAATTTTAAGATCAAAGTCCCTAAGTTGGCGAGTCGAACGTGGAAAAAGGAGCTTATTACTAGGTATAAACATATTTAACATTTGACGGGATGAGTCAGCTCTACTGGTTAGAGCCTTGGGGGCCAATTGTCATGCTTCCGGGTTCGACGCCAGCCGGAGGCGAACTGCTCATCCATGTCACGAAGCGGGTACTGGGCCTTCGGGCTCAGGACATACCTTCCCGGGTGAAGCCGGCCCGCTGCCTGACCGGGCCCAGGGAATGACCCGCGAAGCGGGGAACCCTGGATTACCATAAAAAAAAAAAAAAAAAAAAAAAAAAAAAAACAAAAATAATTTTTTTGCCAT
>NC_027748.1:30993527-31018003 GCF_000695525.1 Brassica oleracea var. oleracea | reverse complement strand
CAAAAAAAAAAAAAAAACATTGTGTAGCATATAATAAAAAAAATTTGATAAAATGTAAATATATTTCCAAATCAAAAGTTGGTTTCATTTGCTACTCTAGCCGAATGCTATGGCCAAAAAAAAAACAAAAAGAAGCCAAGTTTTGATACAACCAGAGAGGTTAGCTATTAGCAAACCAAATTAACAAAAGATGATGGCATCCTTTGTGTAGCAAATAATCAAATTTGACAGAAGCCAGTAATCAAATTGACGACATGTGCATCAAATTAAGAACTTATTTAAGCCCAAATTTCAAAATAGAACAAATCTCACTTGCTCATTAATAACAATAATTGCCAAGATCTAATTTGATCAACAAGTACGGTTTACTAGACTGTTTTCTGAGTGGTACCGACGTTGTGATTGAATCGTAGGTGTTACATTTTTAGATTCAGCTCAAATAGCATCAAAGTAATTATGATTTATGTTCATAGACTCACAACAAATAGCATCAAAGGTTGGTGTCAACCTACATATAGTATAAATTAATAAAAATCGGGACTTTCTGATTATTAAAACAAGAACGACATTAGAGTAAATTTCCAATTATGTTGTAAATTACACGAAATCAAGAATCACGGTCAACAGTTGACACTGATTAAATATGACTTTGTTGTATATGTTGTACTATAATAGGTAAAAAACGATGATAGGTTCGGAATCAGAACTCATGTAACATCAACTATAAAGTTCGAACAAAATATAATATTCCAATTTTAGCAAATCAGAATCTCATCCTTCATTAAAAGGATTAAAGAAAAGAAAAAAATGTCATATATTAGGTGAAACAGTAAGAGATGTACAAACATAATCAGACATAAACACTGATTTCACTGTTACAGTTTTTTTTTTTGTTTTTTGATAAAATGTTAAGATTTATACCATATTTGATTTTTGAATGTTGATTACAACTTATTTGAGCAGAAGAAAGAAACTAAAACAACAAATAAACCAAACTCAGTAAAACAACTCAAGGAGGCCGGATGCTAAAACGTAGAACTCAAGCATGGAGGGGGAACTGTCCAGTGATGGAAAGGAGAGGAGACAATCCCGGGTAGAGCGGTATAGAGTGCGTTGAACACCTGCCGTTGAAGTGCTTGTGTTGGTGAAGACTCGAGCATTTCTTTCTTGCCAAATTAAGTATATGGCAGACTGGAATATGAGCTTGGTGAAAACACTGCGTTTCGAGCTCTAAAGAAGATAGAATTATGCAAATTTATAGAGAAAAAACTTTACAAGAAATCTGCAGCATAACGCAAGAAGTACCATCAAGCGTGGATCCATAGGACGGTTCAAGTGATGAAGTCAGATGTGAATCCTCGTAAAGCAAGTAGAATTGTCGGCTATAGAATTATCTGTAATATTTTCCGTCGTTTATAATAACAATGTTTATTTTGGATAGTCTTATATTAATATTTAAAAAAAAAAGTATTGCATGTCCTCATTGGATGCGTAGGACTTACGAGATTGGGTTATATGGTAACATACTGTGTTTAAATTATGCTTTGTGTATTATGGACTCAGCGAATCTCGATATATATATGCGAACCTATTAACTATTGCGAAGATTTTTATAATCCTGAAGTATGGAATATAGACTAAGGATAATAAACCATTTCCAATAAAAATCTATTTTTTCCTCTATAATTTACATTAAAATAGGATAATTCTATTATAATGTAACTTTTGTTTCAATAGGATTATTCTATAATATAATTAGAGGAATATTACTTTTTTCACTCTATATATAGAGTAAAATATGATATTTTTCTATATTTCACTTTATAATGGCGTAAGTATATCATAGAGTCACACCATTGGAACAAAAGTTACATTATAATAGAGTTACTCTATCCAATCCAAGTATAAACCACAGAGAAAAAAAAAAGAATTTCATATGCCATGCCCTAGACATGCCATGCCCTCGACATGCCCTGAGTACTTTACGACCATGGTTTCTACATGAGTATATTTGAAACAGTTACGCCACTCTAGAGTCAAATACTAATTAAAAATAGTCCAATGTGTCGGAACAACCAAATATGAATTCTTACAGCAGATGGAACCTTCCTGGAAAACAACACTTTATTATTAATCCATAAAATATAAGAAAAATAAAAAAAATAATATAAAGGATATACAGTAAAGAACAGTCAACCCCCGAAATCGTCAAGTCACATGTAAACGAACGTCGATTCTGACTCGGTGAAAATCCAGCCTTATATATAAATATAAGCACCACAATATGCACCATCCACAAATCTCTTACTAAATAACATTAACTCTTCAGAGCAAACCAATCTTGAACTACTAGAGACTAACTAGGACAAGTTCTATGGAGGGAACAAACAGAAGGAGCAACAACCAAATACAAGATGATAAGCAAGCTCGTTTCCGAGGCGTGCGGAGGAGGCCATGGGGAAAATTTGCTGCAGAGATTCGAGACCCCTCAAGGAACGGTGCCCGTCTTTGGCTCGGGACATTTGAGACCGCTGAGGATGCGGCAAGGGCGTATGACCGAGCCGCCTACAACCTCAGAGGCCATCTCGCCATACTTAACTTCCCTAATGAGTATTATTCGCGTATGGACGACTATTCGCTTCGCCCTCCTTATTCTTCTTCTTCATCATCGTCGGGTTTAACTTCTACGGGTGTGAGTCGAAAAAATCAACGGGAAGTTTTTGAGTTTGAGTATTTGGACGATAAGGTTCTTGAAGAACTTCTCGATACAGAAGAAAGAAATAAACGGTAGTCTTGTTTTATATATGTGGCGTTCTGGTGGCTAGCTAGCTACGTGCATTATGTGCATGTAGTTTGTTTATTTAGTACTCATTTTGGAATTTTGTTAGCATACCACGGCCATAAATTGTAAGACACGGTGTACTTTGCGTATCAATTAAATATGATTGTCAGATGATGCGTATTCAACATATTTGGCAAAAAAAAGATTGTCAGATGATTTACGTACGTACCAGTTTCCATTAGGTCTTCGGATATTTCTTTGACGAGATTTTCATGAAGTTATTATATGATATCAATAGTATGCGCGGCCTAATCGTGTCACTTTATTGATTTCACAGACAATTACTACCTCTCTGAGAAACATACTTTTTTTTTGCCAAAATGTGAATTCATATAAATATGAGAATTGAGAGTGTTTGTAATTTTTACAAAAGGGTTAAAAGCTTAGCAGGATCAGCCTTGGCAAAAAAATTAAAACAAGGTGAGCCTACACATGATTTGGTTAAACCTGCAACCAATTACTCAAATCTCAGCCAAGACTGCATTAAACCGTTGAAACGTTTGTCTGTCCTATGGCCGAAGATAACATCTCTGATGAAGCGATTGTCGCTGAAGTAGAGGATGTACTGGCGTGGAGTCTGTTGTTCCGCTCCCTCCAGATGCTATAGATAACGGCCTGCGAAGCAAGGCGTTTGAGGGTCCAAGAGGACGACGTGTCCCTGACGCTCATCCAATCCGAGAAGGCTGTCCAGGTGTGGAAGTGCAGACCGTTGTGGAGTCAGTAGACGTTCCCAGATTTGCTCACTTACTTCACATCGCAAGAAGAGGTGGTCCCTGATTTCGATGAAAGAATTACAAAGACAGCATGTTGAGAAGAGCTAGAAGAAATTATAGACAAAAGGAAAGCTGATCTTTTATCTTAATTATAACCCTTAATATTCTAAATGTTCACTTTTGAATATCATAAATTGAATCTATGAACTTACACAATTTAGAGTTAAAAGGGTGAAAATAGAGCATTTAAATTTATCAAATTTTAGGCGAAACATTTTGTGAAAAGCAATTGATCTCTATTTATTTTAAACTTACTCTAGTTCCGGGGAAAACAACGGTGCGTGAGATTTGTTAAAACATTTTTTTTAATTTTCATCAATAATTGTTTTTTACATTCTGAACAAAACAAAGTGAGCATGATTTTCTAGGGCTCAGAAATCAATCACAAAACAAGATTATTCCCGGCGTCGAACTCCCTTCCGCCACACCGGCGAAAGGGATCATGAACGAGTAGACCAAAAACCATCTTTTCGAAACTGCCACCGTTTGGACAGAGAAGCACTTTATCAGAAAGAATTATGCATGGGTATGGGAGTGATCGGAGAGAAGAAAGGAGATCCCAAGAACATTGATTAAAACGAACCATAACATTGTCATCTTTTCTATAACGTACTATAAGAAATTATTTCGTTTAAATGTGCTTGAATTGGTTCAACGTAAGCACGGCTGTTTACCCAAAAAAAACGTAAGCATAGCTAACCAATTAATAAAGTTTTTAAGTTTTTCAGAATAGCGATAATTAATGAGATAGTATAACATAGCATCGTCCATGTGCATGAGAATCTTGTTGACATACAAAATAAGCTCATCTTCCCTGTGGCTTTCCAATTCAAACGTCACTAAGGAAGAAATTCGACTGAAAAAAGTTAAATATTCAAAGTTGCAACTTGATATGAAAATTTGTTTTTTTTTAATTTATGATTTGAAGCCGTATTAGATCAGCATTCTCATACTATTTTGAAAAATTTAGAACATCCATTTTCGAAATAGTAAAATGATATAAGTTCCACTGTCATGATAGACAAAATAGAAAAGCTCATCGTAATAATTGTTGTGAACAAGCCTGAAATCATGAATGGCTCTATAGTACTCTTGTTCTGCAAGTGAAAACCAGTGTAGCTAATCCAGTTAGACCGATGATATCGTGGAATAAAATTCATGCAGGCCATGTCACTTGTCAACCATCCATAATATAACTGATTCTAAAACCAAAAAAATATAATATATATATATATATATATATATATATATATATGGTTATGCGTTTTTACTTATTTTGTAATAAAATCATCGTGTTTTTCAGAATTAAAAAAGTTAGACATGTCTAAGAGCATCTTCAACAACTCTTTATCCTCTTATTTTTCGAAAGATCACCATCAAATTTGAAGGTACATTAATCACCTTTTCAGAATACTTTTCATACCCTCAAAACATTATTCACCTTTCACTTTAGTCTTTATAATTATATATGTTTTTCAATCGCATAAATAACTTTTATATATATCATATTTTAGTATTTACTAGGGGGTTGTCCGCGCTTCGCGTAGAATATTATTTTGTTATGGTAAATATGATATTTTTGGATGATATAATTATGTGGTCAGTATTTATTTGTGAAGAGCATGATTTAATATTTTATTGTATTATGTAGTATTAGGTTATAGATTAATATATTATGTGTTCGTCTTTTCAATAATGTGTTGTTGTATGTATAGTAGTATTTGTTAGTGGTGAATTGAGCTTCTAATGTAAAGCATATTGAATTTCAATCACTTTGAATTTAAGCATTTATTGATTCTAACATTAACGGTTTCAGCGTCAAAATTGTATTTCATATTTTCACATTTTTGAACATTATTCTTTTTTTTAACAACATTGAACATTATTCTAATAAGATGTTTTTTTCGTCTCCGCATATTTTGACTTGAGCCGTCACTATCTATGTATTTATTTACATTTTCGGTATGCGGTGTTTCTTACCACCACCGGAAAAGGCTCACATTTGTTTTCTTGTTTTTCCTCACATTCATCTCTTGTGATATTATCTGATATGTGTTATAGATCATGCTTATGAGTTTCCAATTGTGTCGGGTTTTTTTCACTGTGTTGTAGGTTGTTTTGGTCAATATTGGTCCTCTTCTTTTTTATATTTTGGTTAATGTTAGAAACTATATCTCGTTGGGTTGGATAAGAGTTCAATTGTCTTTGATGTTGTCTTCCTCTCGTTGATTTGCCGTTTATAGTCTCTGCTAGTCTTGGTTTTCAAGATCTGGTTTTTGGTGATCTGACTTTTATGTTCTCTTCATAGCTCGAGGATGGCTCCACAGTTACTGATTTTGTGTAGTCTCTTTTTCTTTCTTTGTTCTCTCATCTCGTTGCACTTTTCATCGCTGGTTGTGTCTCTGGTGGTTCTCCATTTCACATATATGCCACTCAAGGTTTAGATATTGTTTTCCTTCGTGTATGTTTTGTGGGCTTGGAAGATTATTTCTTGTCTCAAACTTGAGCTCTGATTTCTCTGTGGTTGGCTTCCATTCTCCCTCCCGTATGTTGCTTTTCTTCTTCTCCTGCTTCCTTTGGTATAGGTGTGTGGAGTTAGTCTTTTGGTGCTTTGGTCTCTTCTATTCAGAGCTTTGTGGTTCTTCGTTGGCATGAGCTCCTTGTATGTGGTTGTTTTGTTTGTGAGGTGATTCATACCTTTTAGCTGGTGATTGTGCATTATGCATGTGTTTTCCTGCTTCGTGGTGACTTTGGTCCGGTGATTATTCTTTCTCAATCTTTTTTTTGGTGTTTTGGATTGGTGCTTGATCGCGTCCATTTGTGTTTCAGACTTTTGTTGAGTAAGTGTTACTATAGTATTCTATTTTTTCTTTGTGATCGTAGATATTTAAGTTTAGATTATGTGTCTTATTCTAGTTTTTTTTTAGTTTAGTTATTTTTTGATTTTTAATAGTAAAATAAATTATAATTTGTAAATAAAATAATAGAAATTTAATAAGAAATAATAAAATAGTAAAAATTTATGTTATTTTTAGTTGTGAATAAATAAAATATTTAAAATCGATTTTTATTTTTTTTATTTTTTTCTTTATTCATCTCCAATTTTATTGACTAATAAAATATATTATAAATCATCACATAATAATGGTTAGTATGAGAAAAATAATAGTGCACAATTAGAAAGTACAAAGCCAAATTGCAATAGTGTAAAAGAAAAAATACCTAAAATGTAAAAAAAAAATTACATGGGGACACATGTCATCAAACCCACTGACCACTTAGAAAAAAACTAACTTTATATATATAGATTGTTATACTTTTGTAAAAGTATTTTGATCAAAAATATGTTATTAACATTTTTTTATACAGCTTATAAGTAATATTTAACTACTTATTATTATATTTTGTCATAAATACTTTATTTTAAAATTTTCAAATAGTATATTTTATTGGTTTATGAAAATTTAATGATTATAGTTAACTATTAAAAGGTTGAAGATTAAAATGTATTGTAGAGTTTTTTAAATATAAATTTGAGGGTGACCACTGGAGTAAAATATCATTATCCTCTGATTTTAAAGGTGTTCTCCCTTCAAAATGAGGGTGCATGTTCTAGCAACAATTTAATAAGATTGTAGTGCAGCTTGTATTAGAGTTTCTTTTAATATAGAGCTTGTATTAGAGTCTGGGCCGGCTTAAGAGGGAGGGCCAGCAGTGCAATGGTTCAGGGCCCATCCCAAAATCAAACAAATTTAACTACAGAAAGGGGTCCAATTTTTTTTGTTTTCTAGCAAGGGCCCATAATATTATGCTTAATCATCTATAATGAATTAAAAAAATTTGCCCACAGCCCAGTAAAAGTTTAAGCCGGCCCTGATTAGAGTATCTCCGAAAAAAACTCTAAAACTTCAAATATAGAGTTTTTTGCTTTCCAAAATGAACTTTAAAACTTCAAATTTGGAGTTTTGAGAAGTGAACCTACTCAAAACTTCAAATTTGAAGTCTATTTTTTTTTTTTTTTGCATTTTGGTCTTTATAATTACTTACACATCATATTTATGATTCTTAAGTATTTTCTCGTTTATCGTTTTAATCCTTAATTTTTTTTATGATAAATATTTCAAATTTGTTTTATACATTCAAATTTTACACATAAAATTCAATATTATTTTAAAAAATATATAATATTTTAAAACTAGAATTAGACAACAAGAATATTACAATAGAGGCTTAATTAAAAAAATTCAAAAAGATACATGATGACATAATTATTAAACATATTGAAATATTACAACAATAATAATAGTCTGGTAAATTTGCTCTGGAATCTTTAAAATCTCCAAAATATTGTCTAAACAAATTTTGTGTAACCGAAGATGGAACATTACAAAAATAATTTTATGGAATAAATATAATGTAGTATTTTGCTTGTCGTTTAATATTTAATTATGTGTTTCTATTTATAATTTAATATTTTAGTGTAAATTTTATTAATTAATATTACTGTAATATTTTATATATGTGCTAGATATTTATGAAATTTTTATTGATTTATATTAATTATGACAAATGGAAGGATTATAGTAAATAATACAAATAATTTTGAAGTTGAGTTTGAAGTTTTGGTTTTGGAGCAAACAACTTGAAACTTCAAATATAGATTTTTGTAAACTTTAAAATAGAAAGTATTTTTTGAGTTTCTTAGAGCATGATTATTGGGGAAAAGCTAATTAAGAGCCGACTCTTAAATATTATTTAAAAACCAGCTCTTAACTTTTTTAGTTAAAAGTTAAAAAACGTGTTTTTATATTCCGATAAGAACTTAACCCTAAGAACCCCCGATAATCATGGTCTTAGTGTTTTTAGTGTTTGGCAACATTGGGCCGAGTCTATTTAAGCTCAACAATAAAACAAAATGATATAATATTATGCAAAGTAACATTTGAGGAAATGGTCATTTAAATTTCCCGCGAAAAGTGATGTAACAGAAAACCTTCCTTAATTAAGGACAAAATCATGATTAGTAGTCGTTCCTCCGACATTAGAAAAAACTATAGTTAATGGTTTGCGTCTATCTAATCGTCCTGGTTATAACTCTCTCCACATTCTAGAAGCTATTCCAATAAATACTCAAACTCATTGACTTCTTTCACGCTACCACCGTCTGTTCCACTAAACTGGGGCGACGAAGAAGCCACCACATTTCTCGCTGCCGCCACTTGGACCGTCTGACATCATTGGGTATTCGTGAGGGAAAGTTAGAATGGCCTTGTGACCTCTCATAGAAAAAGCAGCTCTATCGTAGGCCCGAACCGCGTCTTCCGCGGTGTTAAACGTTTCAAGCCAGACACGGGCACCATGTCTGGCGGAGTCCCGTAATCCGCCGCATATTTTCCCATGGACGGTTCCTTATACCTCCGTATTTCACCTCATTCGTGTTAGACACTCTATGTTCCATAAGTTAAGCTTCTTTTTTTTGCATGTACATGTGATGATAGTAGTGAGAGTTTATTTGTACGTGGAGGTAATGTTGACTATTGAGAATGTAGTGGATCTTATTTTAAAGCACGTGCGGGTAGTCAAAAGCATCCTTATTTTATTGAATAAACAATTTGATCATGGGGTAGTTTGCATCCTATAAATGTATGCGTGCCATTGTCATAGTAAAGAAATGATTGGGATTGGCAAATATATGGAAAGAATTGTGGCAGCTCTGCGTTTAGTGCAATTTCTAATTATTTGAGGGGCTAAGACAAAAATATTTAACTTGTGACTGAAGTCCAATGAATCTGGATGGTCAAGGTGACGGCTATAAGTTGAAAGAAAGTATTTTGTGACAACGGGCAAAATTTGATTTCAGCCTCGCACTTTTCTCGGTCAAGAGATCCTTTTCGAAAAGAAATATTAAAAATAGTATCATCACGTGCAAATTCTGACCGCACGTGTGACAGATTCTAGTCTTTGAAATTTCAACTTGACCATTACTAAAGAGTTATTTTTTAGGTTTACCCACAAATAAAATTTCATTATTTCAAATTCGATATTTTAAAAAAATGAAACAAAATATTGTCAAATTATATTATGTTTTAAAAAAAAAGTAAAAAACAAAATAGTAGTTACAGAAAAAAAAATTTGTCAGCAAAACACTAAACACTAAACCATAAATCTTAATCTCTAAACCCTAAATCTTAAACCCTAAAACCTTGGGTAAACATCTAAATAAAAACAATAAACACTAAAACCCTAAACCTTAAACCCTAAACCCTAAATCCTAAATCATAAATCCTAAACCCTTGAGTGTTCTAGTGTTTAGTGATTTTGATTTAGAATTTAGGATTTATCCTAGAGTTTAGGGTTTATCCAAGAGTTTAGGAATTAGGATTTATGGTTTAATATTTTGCTGACGACGGTAAAAATATTTTTTTTTACTACTATTTTTATTTATTTATTTTTACCTTTTAATTTTAAAAATATAATATAATTTGATAATACTTTGTTTTCTTTTTTAAAAGATATCGAATATGAAATAACACAATCCTATTGGTTGGTTCACTCTAGGTCCTATTTGAAATAAGTCCTATTGAAGATGTTGTGACTAAGATGTAAACACACTAATTACCTAGGTTCACCCCAAGAATAAGTACTAATTTAAAATCTTATTTGAAATTTACTTGGGCTTGTTTTAAATTTGGACATATTGAAGATGTTGTGACTACAATGTGAGTTATTCTTGGGTTCACCTCCTAGGGTGAATCTAAAGGTTCACCAGCCAATAGAATTTCATTATTTCAAATTCGATATCTTTTAAAAAAGGAAACAAAATATTATCAATTTATATTATGTTTTTAAAATAAAAAAGTAAAAAAAAAAAATAGCGGCTACAGAAAAAAGAATTAAAAAAATCTTTTTAACGTCTTCAGCAAAACACTAAACCCTAAATTCTAATCCCTAAACCCTAAATCCTAATCCCTAAACCCTAAATTCTAATCCCTAAACCCTTGGGTAAACCTAAACCTTTGGGTAAACTCTAAACCCTTGGGTAAACCCTAAACCCTTGGATAAATCCTAAACTCTAAATAAAAACACTAAACCCTAAAACTCTAAACCCTAAATCCTAAACCCTAAACCCTAAACCCTTGAGTGTTGTAGTGTTTACTGATTTTGATTTAGAGTTTAAGATTTATCCTAGAGTTTAAAATTTATCATAGAATTTAGGGTTTACCCAAGGGTTTAGGGTTTAGGAATTAGGATTTAGGGTTTAATGTTTTGCTGACGACGTTAAAAATATTTTTTTTGTAATTACTACTATTTTTTATTTTTCTTTTTACTTTTTAATTTAAAAAAAATAACATAATTTGACAATATTTTGTTTCTTTTTTTAAAAGATATCAAATATTAAATAACACAATCCTATTGGTTGGTGAACCTAGAGGTTCACCTAGGGGGTGAACCCAAGAATAAGTCCTACAATGTAAACACACGCTAATTACCTATATTATTAAAATATAATCCCTCTTAAACAGTGAGTATAAAAAGACGGTAACAACCTGATTATAAGATCTAAGCTAATTTATTTTGACGCTCTACTCGTCTGACAACCTATTAACCGAGTGGACTTTTTGGAAACAATAAAGGTCACGCAATAAGAAGGATGTTTGTTTTTATTGAGACCCATTACGAAAAATATGTTAGCAGGAAGAAGGATTCGTACTCTCTCTAGGAGAAAAGACTTGAACTCATTTTTAAAATTACAGTAGATCTTGATCCGCACGACTGCACAATTGTTTTTTTTTATAACACTGATTTATTATGACATTACATATATGAGAAATATTACATAGACGATTCGACAACCGACAATACTACCTGCCTTATGAGGATCTACGCATAACTGCATCATTTGAGATGTCCTATGAAGATGACCAGATTTTACTTGCACCATGTTAAAGATCTCTAATAAGTCTTTTTCTGTAGTCTGCATTAATAAATCACTCTCTCCGGGACTTGAAACCTAGATTTCATGTAATCTGCAAAAAATTACATAGTGTACGATTCGAACCCTAGACATGAGTGTAGAAGTCTTTAAACATTAACCAATAGGCTACAGTGCTTCCACGAGTTGTTTATTTTTATGATATGTATAAAATTTTGAAAAGAAAAAAAAGTTAATGGTTCAACTTGTACTACTTTAGTTTGCTATTGTAAACAATATATTTCATCACTGTACTATGTAAGCCGGGTCTCGTCTATGAAAATGTTGGGAGTTATAAGAGCATGATTATTGGAGGGTTCTTAGAGTGGGGTTCTTAGCGGAATATAAAAACTCGTCTCTTAACTTTTAACTAAAAAAGTTAAGAACCGGTTCTTAAAACTCTTATTTAAGAACCGGTTCTTAAAACTCTTATTTAAGAACCGGTTCTTAGCTTTTTAGTTAAAAGTTAAGAGACGGATTCTTATATTCCGCTAATAACCCTACCCTAAGAACCCCCAATAATCATGCTTTGAGTATTTTAGTAAAGTTTTTACAAATTTTTCTCTTTTCTTTTACAAATTTGATAATCTTTTTAGTCTAAATTTAATATATTTTTTTAAGTAGGAGGTCAATGTTTCAGTTCGCTGTATAGTAGAACCACTTCTGTGTATAATTGAATTTTTATCGTATGTGTTTGATCAGTTATATAGTTATACCGTATAAATAATTTATATATTAAGAAATTCGGGGATTATATTTACAATTAATAAAAGCAGAAATTAATAATACAAAATATATACTCCCTCCGTTCCACAAAGATAGACTTTTTAGTATTTTCACACATATTAAGAAAACACATTAAACTACCATAATAAATGTATCGTTTTCTCTAATTTTTTATTTTTAATAATTTTTAACCAATAGTAATTCAATAAAGTCAATTAATTTTCTTGAAGTTATGCAATTTTTTCGTAGAAAACATAAAAAAATAAATCTTTGTGAAACAAATTTTTTTTCTAAAAAGTCTATCTTAATGAAACGGAGGGAATATTAGATATTCAATTTTATGTTGTTGCATAATGCATTAAAAATACCATTAAATCGAGTAACTATAGAATTTTTAATAACTTATCTTCTAAAATTAATAAAATTCATGCTCGAGATTTTGATTTTTTTTGTTCTTTAGCTGTTCTGAATATGCAGAATATGAGCGGTAAAGTGATTAATATATGGAAAATTTGGCCTCATGTACATAGCACCAAAAAAATTAACTCTATGCACATAAGAAGTAATGGGGTACGATATATTTTATAATGTGATGTAAAGTGCCAAAAACACCCTTGCATGCGCGTGAAAAGTAAAAACATGTCATTTCTTGTCGTTACCATAGAAACTGAAAAATCAGTATACGTGACGAACAACAATTTGGAGAAATCGATTGTGAGTCGGAGTTAGAGAAGAGAAAATCTGAAATCTACGACAACAGGTT
Organism: Brassica oleracea var. oleracea; assembly: GCF_000695525.1. Classification (NCBI taxonomy): domain Eukaryota; kingdom Viridiplantae; phylum Streptophyta; class Magnoliopsida; order Brassicales; family Brassicaceae; genus Brassica; species Brassica oleracea. Next base: position 31,004,927 of record NC_027748.1, on the reverse strand, counting down.
CGTCATATCACCAGAAATTAGATCGTATGACTATACTATTTTACGAACTTTAATAGTATAGTTACAAGGTTTAGCTGAAATAGCTCACTTTGCAAATATAGATCGAGATATAAACTAATCAGTGTGTATCCTTGTGATGGATTGTGTTAATTCTTTGCCGAAAACATATGAAAACTGTTAGCCATGTTAATAGAACAGAACCAATGAATCAGCCATGTACTATACCACCTGACATGAATAGTGTGATTTATATACATATGCGCTTCCATGATTGTCTAGGATGGTGTGAAAACTAACTATGTGTCACTTGTAGTTGTAGCGAAGACATACAGTTACAGCCTTCTCGACCTTCACCCCTGACCAACTCCCATAATGATATGTTGGATGGAACCCCTTTGTGCTTTCTCTACTTATATGCTACTTATAAGTTTTCGGTTTTACTAAGCTTTGCTACTAATATCCTCATTTTACTGTGGCGAGTATCTCAATTTGTGTATTATTTCGGAAGTTATGTATGGTTAAGTACAACGCTAACGACTTGTTTATCAATTGTCATGCATTTATAATAGTATTTTTATTCCTCTTCCTATTGTGCGTCTAACTTATGCTTTTTAGCAGCCAGACTAGATTTCTACATAAATGTTTTTGTCTCTTTTTCTAATGCTTTTTCGGATACCATACATAATTTCAGGTTTCCTATGTATTATATACCAGTTGTGTCATTACTATACTATTATCATTGATAGTATAGAATAAATTTCAACTGCTTACGTAACAACTAGATTATATGTGGGCCTGCTATACTAAATTTCAAAATTGTGATCCCCTTACGGTTCAAAGTAGTTTCTTGTGTTTCTTCTGTCGGAAGATAACACACTCGACCACCCTATATGACACAATGGCGGCGTCATTTACGTACCCTAGTGAATTAAGTAGGTAGGATGATTTGTTTACGTTAGTAGATGCTATAATACATACATTTATAGTATATTATCGACTAACCTTCTGTCCCGCCTTAGGTTATTTTATATCCCAAATTGTGCAACATCATATCTAACTCGCTTATTTTTTCTTGTTTTGTTTTGTTTTTCTTCTTCATTTACATCGATCCTATTATTATCACCAATACTATTACTGATTGTTTTGTCACCGCCGCCATTTTCTCTTTGACCATTGTCACTACTTGTCATCTCTTCCTCCTCCAGTGTAGGTTCTTTTCCTCCTCCCACCACATATTCTTCTCTTTTACGTTATGTAGCAACAACAACATCTCTTCATTCGCTGCTCTTATTTATACCTTCACTTTTACTGCTATCAGTTATAAAATGATCTAAGAAGATAAACTAAATTGTATTTTTTTGGTTTCATTCTATTATGCTTGGTGGCATAAGAAATTTGGTAGATGCTCTGGTGTGTTTCTGCTTCGACTAACCAGTACATTGTATAGTCTAAGAATATTATTGATGGTGTGGTGTTTTTGTTAACGTTTGTAACATGTTTCTTTTTTCACCATGTATATTTGTATTAGTGCTTCGACTATAATATATGGTTTATAGTATAGTATATTTCAGCCATGTTTGCCATATAATGTGACGCGCATATACTCACGCGCACAAGAGTGGAAGGAGAAAAATGTCAACGTTTGGCTCTTATTGTCACATCAACTATTCAATGGCTATATTCTTAATTTTTTGAGTTCTTATGAATATTGGGTAAAATCAACCTTAATATATATAGGGTCATGCGTATCAAGAGGGTATATTATTTAATATTTAATTTTGTAATGGGTAGATTTTATGGAGTCACGGCTAAGATTAATAGTCTTTGCATATATAAGTAAATTAGTTATGATAGATGAGAATATTCCATTTTAATACTTCTAAATTTTTTGAAATATTAAGATATATTTATTGGATAAGGAATGTAAAATATTAGTGAACCACGTAATTACAAGTATCACATTTTAAATTTTGCAAATGTACATTCTTCTTTCATGTACAACATGTTTTTTTTTCAATATACAAAGTATGAAACGTTTGAACATGTTTTCATAAATTTTGTTCTCTTATATATTTAGTTTTAGTTTATATTTGATTATTTAAATATTATTAAATTTGGTTTGTTTATAATATGTTTTTAAAGCATACAAAAAAATTAAAAAAAAAATTGATAAAGAAGAAAAATTTAAATTCACTTTATATTTTAAAACAAAAATGAAACTGTTTTTCACTGAAAAGCCCTATAACCCTATAAAGGCCGGGCCGGGCTTTGAATTCTAGGCCCAAAATATTTTTGGTCCGGTCCGGGCAGGGCACAAATATTTACGGGTTTAGGGGGCTTGGGCCGGGCCGGGCCGGGCCAGCCTGAATTGATACCCCTAACTAATTGCATTCAAAAGGGTTGGACCGAATCGGATAATATAGTTATTTTTGGTACAAATATTCAAACCCGTTTTAGATACATTTTTTTTTAGATATTTTTAGGTTCCTATACATCATAACTAAACTCACCCAAACCCTGGAGGACCCAATTTAAAACCCACACATAAATTTATAATATTTAAGCAGGGCCTAATTTCAAAATAAATAAAAACAATACCCGAAAAGAACAACCCGTACCTAAGTGGATAGTCAATGTTAATTACTAACTGATTTTATAAACGAATAAAATGAATATTTCTATGTGTTTGGCTAAATTAAGTGAAATAAAAAGAATTTTTTATTTAGTAAAATAATTATATGGAGTGAAAAATTATGTGACAATAAATGTAATACATTTTTCATTATTTCGATTTAAGTTATTATTTTACTCACAAAACATGTCTTTGAATTATGTTTTCGGCTACGAAATTATCCACTGATTGAAAATAAAATTAAAAAAAAAGTTTTCATAAAACAAACTAAACCGAACGTTTAACCATATGCAAAACGTCTCACTTATTTTACATTTTTGATTTTATAATTGGCACAAAGTTAATGTTGATTAACTAATAAATAAAAATATGCACTATTATTATTATGGTAATATAATTAATTATTTGATGTATTGCTAAGGTAATATAATTAATAAAATTATTAAACTGGGTGAAATATGGAAAGACAATTAATATAATTAAATTAATAAATTACTAAAAAGTCACTATACATCTTTTTTATACTGCTATTCATGTTTTTAATTTTTTTTTATTGATACTGTTGTTCATGTTTCCAAAAAGTATCAAAAGATAGTTTAGTTTTAATAATATAGATTTTTAAAACTATTCTAAAGGTCAGTATATTAGTTTTGTAATATATGTAACCGCTGTTAAAGCCAATTGGTATGCACATTAGATGAGCCATTCGTTTTTGTATCTGCTTGTGGTATACATATGCAACATTCCGATACATATTTAAATTATCACTGCTTGGCCAGTATGGGCTTAGGTTTCGGCCCAAGTGGTTTACATGATGTACCATAACAGATGATTGGTCCCCCCCCTTCCCCTCCCTCCGGCATTAGTCTGAAGGTATTCTAAATTCGGGTCAGGCAGTGTGGTACGCTTCCGGCTAGTCCACTCTGTAGAACTAAATGCGTTCCTCCCAGAACTGATTGGATCAGCCGATAGGGCTTATCAAAAAAAAAAAAAACAACAAAAAATCACTCAGCGTACTGGTCATAAAAATGCAGGTCCCTCTGCTCAAGGTTCACAGCTCCAAATACAGCTGATCCCTGCAATCTAAGAAAAAATAATAGATTTTCAATTTCTTCTACCCCAGCTCCTTAGTCATTGTAAGCTGGAACTGTTGTATATTGAAAAGTTCCATAAGATTCATAAAATAATTCTCTAGTTATTGTTTTCTTCATAGAGACTAAAAACCCTGATGCAATGGTAGTAAAAGAACTACAATGGTTTCAAGAAGAGAATTATTACATCGTTTCACCACACAGTCCAAGAAGTGGAGGCCTTTTTCTATATTGGAAGAAGGAAATCGACCTAGCTGTATTGTCATCTACACAAAACTATGTTGACACTACCATCACATCTAAAAGGGATCTCCTACACTCAAACTTTGTCTATGGAAAACATGATCATTCTAAAAAGGGTAGCACTATGGAATGAGCTAACAGACTTACATCCAACCTCAGGACGACCGTGGTTACAAACATCAAATCAATATTATTAATTCAGGATCATTCATATCTTTTACCCCTACCCATACCTGAAATATTACTTTTTTTTGCTACTGGACCTTCCTTTTTTAAAAAACCAACTTTTACATAATTGTATCGTATTATACAATTCAAATATATCACACAGTTACGTGATGTCCGTTTAAAAAACAGTTTTTTTTCTAATTGCCTTTTTCATTTTTATAAAAAGAACGTGGTTGGTTTCTTACCCACTATATTTCCACGATTTTCTACTACCAAATAAGCAGAAATAACAAAAAAAGTTGTTTTTCCTTACGTATTGATAGATTCAAAACTATTTTATAATGTGTATATCTTTTAATTATTAAATTTATTAATTATATTATATATATACATGTGTAAAACATCTGATGTATATATCTCACAAATGCACAGTTATGCAATTTGACATAAGTAATATAGTTATCAAAAAATTATATTAAAGTAACATTTAACACAAATATGATTAAAACAACATAAACATAAAATTAAAATTAAAAATAAAATACCCGCCCTTGGAAGGGCGGGTCAGAATCTAGTATATCGTTGAAACTAAAGCTTTAAGAAGATTTGAGGAAATTTTAGAATTCAGAAGGAAAAAAACTTGTAAAGGGGAGAAAAGTAACATAACTAGCTTTAAATATTTTCATTCGCATGTTTGGGTGAATAACTAGGATACAGTTGCAAAGAAAAACTAGAAAGGATCAACCGTCCCTAATTATGTCCACTGAATTTATTCCATCTTTTAGTAAGATATATTGGTCTTCCTCCAGATAAACTTGAGTTTTCCTATAAATCTGCAAAATCCGTTTTGTTCAAAAATGTCAAAACCTTAAATTTAATTTCCACGTTTCTTGTTAAAACTGTAAAATTACACTATCCTAAAAATATAACAACCATATTTTATACCAAAATCATAAATATAAATTTGATAGATAGCTATTTTAAAATAATTTAAGTTATTTTTTTACTATTTCTTAGATATTTTGTATTGATTTTATTATAGATCAAAACAATTAAATTAAAAACATATATTTTGGGTATTTTAGATATTATTTTTAAACTATATCCTCATCTGTGATTTTAAGCACAAATTATTTATCTACAAAATTTATTTGACAAAATTTATATATTAAATTGTAATATTTAAATTTATATACAAGTTTGTTTGTTTTGTAAAAACTACGGTTTTTATAATTATTTAAGAAAAAAACTAGGTTGCTGGCAAAAAAAAGGGGGAAAAAAACTAGGTCTCCCACAATGCGGAATGCGGGCATGATCATTTTATTAATAATTATCAATATGTGCATTATTAATTTAGACCCAGAAAAATAAGTTATTGTTTAAGTGTTTATACTAACTGAACTAAGATACGAATCCATGCTGACAAAAAAAAAGAAAGATATGAATCCATGTCACCATTTCAAACACCCTCCAAGACTAATGAATGTATAGACTATATAAGGGTTTTAAACTGCAATCGAAACTCATTTCAAACTCTTGTCAATTTTGACCAAACCTATGAAACCGCTGACATAGTAATTCTGATAGTTACCAAACAATTCATTAAAATCCATGTCAAAAACTGTACAAATACTTCCCAGTGGAATAAAAATAATTTCCTATATTAATTCTAAAACACACATAAAGCTATTTATATTTTCTAGATAAATATCAGTATATACAAACAATATTAAAATATTATTTTATTTTTAATTTATTTAATTTTATTAAAAATATTATTTTGGATAATAACAGCAAGCAGATTATTTTAGTCAATGATAATTTAGATTATTATATTATAATGATCTAAACATAATATATTTTATATAGAATTCTGTTTCTTTATTTTATTTGATAAGTCCATTATTTTCTTGAACTTAAATCTAACAATATATGTAAATAAAACGATCCAACAGTTCTTCAAAAGATAAATATAAAGTAAAACAAAACCAATTTTAATATCTAAAATGAATACCAAAAAAAACACTATCCTTGTACCTCCTCTTGTTAACACCAGCATCGTCATTGGCACTATCCAATCACTCAGTCTTTTATTATTGTTTTTCAGAATTAAACATTGCAAAGCGTCATCATAATATGAAATAAAATCACCCAATAAATCAAAACTGAAATCAATATTCTTAAATCTATCTATTTTATTAAAACATCAACATGACCTATTGATATATGTGTGGTTCAACTATTTTAATACAATTATTACAACTTTTTATTAACCATTTAAGAAAAATATTATACAAAGAAAAACACAAATATAACTAAAAATCATAAATATAAAAATTAAATTTCTAAAAAAATGTAAAATAAAAAATATACCGTCCTTTTGTAAAAACTTCATGATTATAATAGAATGTAAAATTTGAGGGCTGTCAGAATATAGTATCAATACTATTAAATTAGGAACATGACCTATTGATATATGTTTAGTCCAACTATTATTATTTTTTATTTTCTAATGTAACACCTTTAATTCCAAAATACTAGGAACCCGCTACTTTCAATTAAAACCGTCGACTCATACTTCTTCTTTTTTAAAACCTTTTACGATGGATGTTGACTCTGGGTAATGAAATGAAACGAATTTACTGTCGACTCATACTTTCAATTAAAAATGTAGACTCCTTTTGATTCTAAATCGTATAAGTCCACTAAATAAAAATTATGTTGTTTGGAAACCAATAATATTGATACTATACTTTCATAAATATTATCTTTACTACAAAAATTAATCGAAACTTGGCAATGATATATTATAAGAAAATATAAAAACTAAATATATGTTTAAATTAATGTTTCAAACACAATCACAACATTGAACCGGAATGTTTTCGGTTATGGGGTTATTTGATTTACCGTAGATAAACCATAGTTATTAATTTAATTAATTTTAATATATAACTATAAATATATCAATATTAAAAATATAAGAAAAAATGTTTAAAAATACAGTAAGTTTTTTAAAACATTATTTTTTATTTCACATACAATATAATTTGAACAATTTTTAAAACAAGTTGGAGTTAAGAGAAATATTTTACAAAATAAAACACAAATATGAAAATTTCTATAAAAATGTTAAATAAAAAATATGTCCGCCCTTCAAAGAGCGGGTCAGAATCTAGTATTCTATTAAAACAGCAACCTGACCTATTGATAAAAGTTACGTCAAATAATTATTTTCAACAATACATACTTAAAAAAATACTATCTGCATCAAAATATATATTATGGATGTAACCGCTACTTTAGTTTAGTTTCATAATAATCGGGATAGCATCAAAATCAAAATCGTCACTCCATAACTGCATCTAAATATCAATTATTAACGTGTCTTTGTATAACACGAACATTTGAGGCAGTTGAATTATCAACGTGTCTTTGTATAACACTAACATTTGAGGCAGTTTAATGCATCTAAAAATCAAATCAGTCTGAATGAACATTTTATGGTTCACAACCCTGATTTTCGGGTCTGTTTCGAATCATTTTGTGGGTACACATATATTTTACTAATTACGTTAATAACTCAAAATATTAATAAATGCAAGAAATAGCTTGATTTTGTTCAAATTTGATTACACATTTTAAATTTCTATCAAATATACTGCATATCATTCAAAACCCTGATTACATATTCAATAATAAAAACTATATCCACTAGAAAATTATGCTACAATAATTTTCACAAATATAACGCTTCTTTGTAACATTTAAATGTAGATACACAAACAAAAAAAATAAAATTTATATCAAATAAATTTATTAATTATACACCTCTTACATTGGGTCAAAATTTACAAAACTCATTTTTAATTGCATGAAAAATTAGTAATAATAAATTTATATAAACCATTATATATGAAATCAAATCATGAAAGTTGAATGAAAAACATATAATTTTATCTATTTTATTACTTAAAAAATATAACTATACTTTACTATTAAAAAAATAACTTTTAGGAATAAAGTACAAAATCAATGTGTGAAATGGCTATGACACAAATGTATAAATATGCAATATCACAAATTCAATAAAATTATCAAAACCTCTTACTAATAATTTTAAAAATATTATACACAAACATATAAATTAAATTTCTTTAATATATAAGAAAAAATTACAAAGAAATGGGCATACGGGCATATGATTACGAGAAACGAGCGTATGCCGGATCAAATTTTAAATTCTTATTATTTTATAAAAATAGATTTTGAATAAGGTTTATAAAAAAATATGATTACAAAAAAATACACAAATATGATTACAAAGAAAAACACAAATATAAAAATTAAATTTCTAAAAAAAAAAAATTAAAACAAAAAATATACCTGCCCTTTTTAAGGGCCGGTCAGAATCTAGTAAATAGATTAAAACTATAAATACATATATTAAAAATATAATATAAAAACACATGTAGTCTTTTGGCAACATTTAGTGTACAAAGGAGGAATAAAACATTTTAGACCAATATTATTATAATAATAATTATTATTACACAAATAAAAAAATTCTTTCTAAAACACTTTTTACTTTCTTTTTTGGCCAATTTTTATTAAATTAGTTTATGAATAGTTAGAAAAAATTACATACAATGATTTATTAAGGGTAAAAATGAATTTAGTCACCCTAACTTTTAAAGCAAGAATTCATGACAAAAAATCACTTTGTAAATAATAGCATAAATGGTTGAATTTCATAAATACAATAGAAATTATTATTTTTTAATAATTTATTGAATTATTTCTTTATTACAAACTTATAAAATGCTTGTTGAAATAAAATAATTTTTACCTATTTGATGATGTAATTATTATGTATCTATACCATTTAACCTTGTTTGTAAGAATTATTATTTTGATTATAGTTAACATTTGAATCACTTAATTATACTTACATAATATATATATATATATATATATATGTATATATCGGGTTTAAAATGAAAATAATATTTTTATTATATTTTTGATAATAATTAAGACTATTTAAATAAGAAGAATAAAAATAATTTTGTAAGATATTGTTAGAGTAAAATATGAAAAATTATTTAAATGGTAGATCATAACACATTTTATTAAAATATTTTAACATGTAAGTAATAACCCAAATATCCTTACTGAAATTTGATACACTTTCAAATTTAACTAAACAATTTTCCAAAAATAATTAACCCTCCTCAATTATTTATAAATGTGTAAGAGTTATTCGTAAAAGTTTATAAACTCAAATCCACCCCTTAAATACTATATCTTAAACAATAATCACTAAACCCTAACCCCAAATGTTAGGGTATTAAAAGTAGTATCCAACTTAGTGTATTTTAAGTATTTCTCTTGAAATTTCTAGAATTAATTTCAATTTCAGTGATATTTCTCATAAATCACATACTAACTAAATGCTAATTTTTTATAGTGTCTGTTTTAGTAGAATAAATTTATAAAAAAATATCGTTAAACTGCATAATCCAAATATACATGTTAGTTAAAAAATCAATATGCAAATCGAGTAATGTTACAAATATCATTTAGAAATTTGTTGTAATGTTTTCCACACTGAATTTCATTAACATAACAAAGATACAAGTTTGGGGTACATTGGTAGAAATCAAAGCTATTAAGTTATAAACCTATAAAGACAAAGCCCCAAGGATCGGGGAGACAAAGCCCTAACAGCAGGGAGACAATATTACTGAAACAAAAGGACTAAAAAACTATCCGCAAACAGACGTTGTCTAATAAAATATAAGAACAACAGAGGCATGTCACTGAGAACCCTAGGACCAGAACAAAAGATAAAGCGATTACTCCACCAGAAACGAGACAAGGAACCGAACCATTTGTGTCCTCTTCTACAGATAGAACACGAACAGCCCACAAGCTCACACAAGGCAGAAAACGATGAAGGAGAATCGACGGGATAAGCAACTAAGCGAACTTCCAAGAAACGTCGACCACACACAGAGCTGGAGAAGACCAGACACTCATCACCTCCAGAACTACTCCAACCGAGGAGATCTAAAGAAAGGAAGAACAGATATGGCGGAGACCACAACCTGCAAAATCCAAAACCTAGATCTACATTTGAGAAGATCTCAAAATCTCTATACGAGAAAAGAATCTGACATCAAGCACTTAAAACACATGAAGAACCAGAAGGTTAGACAAATCCACTGAGATCTTATGAAAGCGGATGCAAAATGGAGAAAAAGACAAGGTCTGAGCGGACCAAAACCAAGCCCTAACTAAACTTTAAAAAGCGCAAAGAGTCATCTCTGATGGTGATACTAAGGGCACAAACCCGCCGGAAAAACAGACACCCACCGGAGAGGAAGAAGAATAGGTAGAGAGAAGGGAGAAGGGAGAAGGGAGAAGGGAGAAAGTTTATTGAGGAAAAAGACTCGTTGGTTTCATTTGGGATTAAAAAGAAACTAAAGAAAATGATTAAAATACATTAGGATATTATTTTCAAAAATACACTAAACTAAAAATATTCTAACATTTGAGTTTAGGGTGCATTTAGTGAGTAGGTTTGGATTTAAAAACTTTTATAAATAATTTCTAAACATTTAAATGATTTAAGAACGTTAATTTTACAATAAACTTAAACTATTTATGAAATTGATTATGATTGTAAATTTGAAAATAATATAAAATTTGAGGTAAAACTAAAATTCTCCAAACTAGTAGTTTTTATTTTGAGTGAGAACTTTCAGTGATTGTTGTTTTTTCTGATTGCTTTTCTTTTAATCTCCACAGTGTACATTATAAAGACTATTACTAGATTTTTACCCGCGCTTCAAAAGCGCGGGTTTTGTTTGGGTTATAAATAAAGTTGGATATGAATTAGTATTTTAGGTATTTTTCGTCTTTCGGTCGGGTACTTTCAATTTTTTTTTTGCTCCTAAATATCCAAACTGAGCTAGACTATTACGTACTCAAATTACATGTATTTTAGGGTTATTTGAATTATGGACTCGTATTGACTCGATTCCAAAACGAATCAAACTGAACTATAACCGAAAATATTTCAAATACCTAATTGGATCCAAATGTCGAGGACTCGAAGAATTCAGATTAAAAAAAAAATTACCCGACCTAAACCGAAAACCGAATGAGTATTCTAAGATATCCAAATGTAAATATATATTAGTTATATTTTAAAATTAGGTCGGTTCAGGTAGTACAAACATGACAAACATGTTTCAGATA
>NC_027748.1:30983486-30992850 GCF_000695525.1 Brassica oleracea var. oleracea | reverse complement strand
ATGCTCTGAATCATTTTGGCAGATTGAGAATGAATGTGTTGTTTCATCGAGGTTAGGGTATGATCTGGTCTTTCAATTGAATGAAGGCATTGCCATTTGGCGTTTGGGTCTAAGAGAGGAATACATGTGATATGATTATTGTACAGATAACTGTCATCAACATGAGCAGGACTCAATGAATAAACTATATAGTGTATAGTGTCTTGTGTATAACATGTATTGTGTTCTATATTATCGTGTAAAACATGTTTTGGTCTGTCAAATATAAAGTTGTTATACTACTGGTTTAGATAAGGCGTAATAAATATAGTTAGCTAAACATAAGGTTATATTTTGTTATTGGGCTAATAGATGGTAAAACCAAATAATTGTTACTTAAATGAAAAAGTGCAGTAACCCTGTATAAGTAGATTTTTTCAGAATGATTCTCTTTTAATAGAATAGATGCTCTGAATCATTTTGGCAGATTGAGAATGAATGTGTTGTTTCATCGAGGTTAGGGTATGATCTGGTCTTTCAATTGAATGAAGGCATTGCCATTTGGCGTTTGGGTCTAAGAGAGGAATACATGTGATATGATTATTGTACAGATAACTGTCATCAACATGAGCAGGACTCAATGAATAAACTATATAGTGTATAGTGTCTTGTGTATAACATGTATTTTGTTCTATATTATCGTGTAAAACATGTTTTGGTCTGTCAAATATAAAGTTGTTATACTACTGGTTTAGATAAGGCGTAATAAATATAGTTAGCTAAACATACGGTTATATTTTGTTATTGGGCTAATAGATGGTAAAACCAAATAATTGTTACTTAAATGAAAGGGTGCAGTAACCTTGTATAAGTAGATTTTTTTAGAATGATTCTCTTTTAATAGAATAGATATATGTAATAATACGAGAAGGGTTTGTATATCGGTGGTCTCTTTTCTCAAAAAAGACCACAAATATCGCATGTTTTATTCTCTGTCAGCACGATGGTACTATGATTTTCAAAAATAATTTAAAGGGGTTTTCAGGATTTATAGGGTACATTGTGGGATCTAGTTAAAATACATTGAATCAAAAATATTCTAACATTTGAATTTAAAATTTAGTGATTATTGTTTAAGGTTCAGTATTTAGAATGTGCAATTTGATTTATAAATTTCTATAAATAATTACAAAATATTTATAAATAATTTATGAAGGTTAATTTAATTTCATTCACAAATAGCTTAAATTATTTATAAAAATGGCTATCATATAAAGATAATTTTGAAACAGTGATCAAGTTTGTAATCCCTCAATAAATATTTTCTTTAACTTAGAATTTTCTTTTAATTTTTTTTCTGAATAATTTATACAAACATAATAATGATGGAGAAGAAGAACGCATGCATGGAAGTGGGAACATTTGGCATACATGAATATATTTTGTTTGTGTGCGGTACATATTTTTTTTTGGTACTATAAACGGTTTTGGGTGAATAATTTATAGTATTTTAAGTAATTTCTTATTTTTATCAAAAATATAATATGAAAAATACGTGATATAACCACGGGGTGGTGGGCTAGTGGTCTTGAGGTAGTTACCACAACCGATACGGACCCGAGTTCGATACCTCCTGTGACCACGGAATGCTTTACGCCCACCCCAAGTTTAAAGTTAACGCGGCGTTGGTGCCGGGTCCTTGGGTAATGGGTAATAGTGCCGGCTGGTTCCGGGCCAGGGGAATTAGATGGTTGGCAATCGGAAACCACGTGCGGATTACGGGCCTTTGGGCAAACGGAAACCACGTGCGGATTACAAGTCGCTTTTGAACCTCCCGTTAAAAAAAAAAAAAAAAAAAAAAAAAAAAAAAAAGGAATACGTGATATAACTTACATATATAAAATACGGCTATATAAGATACAGATAATATGACCACGTACCGTGAACGTGTAGCTATCGCCTTATGCCTAACACCTTAGTCAAAACGAATGTTTACTGGACTCCGTTTTCTTTCGTTTTTGATTTGACTAAAAGACTTTTTATATTTGCCTATTTCTCAGCTTTATAAGGTTATATAATCCCTTTTGCCTTTTTTTTTTTTTTTTGCTTAAGAATCCCCTTTGCCTTTCGCTAAGACGTTCTTAATTACTTTAATTTACGAAGACTGGAAATTTATATTCTAAATAGTCTAATACATAAGAACATATTTATTGGTGAGTTATCGGCACTCCAACTACTTCCAATTAAATTTATGACTATATATACAGCACCGGCTCATATCGCCTGGGGCCTATGATATTAAATGTCTAAATTTTTAAAAAATAATTGAATTTATTTTTTAAAGAATAAAAATAAATATACATATATTCTAAAGAGTTTTAATTTTATATGTTATCATATCTAAATTTAATAACTTACTATACAATATAGTTTTTTAAAAAATATGCGTAAATTATGTTTTTCTTAAATTATTAAAGGACCTAATTTTTTTTTGTCCAGAAACCCCTATAAACTATGAGTCGGCCCTGTATATATACTAATAATTATACATTTGTACATAAAAGTGTTTCAATCATTATGAATGTGCCGGTTACAAAAAAAAAATCATTATGAATCGTAAAACTTAAAGCTTCCAATGTAAACAAACAAGTAAAAAATTTATCGAAAACAACTTTTTGACAAATTTCCTTTGAAGTAACGAAGCTGTTGGATAATTCCAATTAACTTGAGGAACAAGTTAATTCATCAAAGTGAAGTTTGATGGATTAACGAAAAAATAAAAACATATCTAGCTTAGGATTTATGTTTTCATATTACTATTATGTTAAGGAGTAGCTTAGTCCTATATAAAAAATTCTCATGGAAAGATGTAACATCAAGATAAACACATTGATTTAGTTTTGAGAGAGTTTCTAAATCTAATAAGAAGAGTTAGTTCTTATAATCGATTGTGTTCTTGTAACTTCATTGATATCATAGCTCCAGGTTTCGAAAATCGTTTACAAGAGGAGTTGTAATTCGATCAAAACATGGGAGACGATAACAATTCTCAAGCACGTGATAAAGGTCTTGAGATGAAGAAGGACATACGATGTCCTATGCTATCATCGACCAACTATACCGTATGGTCGATGCGAATGAAAGTTATTCTTCGTTTATACGAAGTTTGGGATACTATTGATCGAGGGAGTGATGACGCAAAGAAGAATAATATGGCAATTGCTCTAATCTTTCAATCAGTCCCGGAGGTGCTAATACTTCAGATAGGAGAACATGATACATCGGAGAAGATTTGGGAAGCTATCAAATCCTGTAACTTAGGTGCTGATCGCGTGAGAGAAGCAAGATTACAGACTTTGATGTCTGAGTTCGACAAACTGAAGCTGGCAGACACAGACACGGTGGATGACTACGCAGAAAAACTTTCAGGCTTAGCATCAAGAGCAGTCGCTTTAGGAGAGATAATGGAAGAATCGAAGATGGTAAAGAAGTTTTTGAAGGGACTTTCAGGAACAAAGTTCACTCACATCATAGCTTCGTTAGAACACGTGTTGGATCTAAATTCAACGGGATTCGAAGACATTGTTGGGAGATTGAAGGCTTTCGAAGAACGCATAAAAGAAGAAATCCAAGATGAAGATCAATCGAAGTTAATGTTTGTAAAGAATGATACGCAAGGTCGTGGAAGCCATAACAACTCGCGAGGAAGAGGCAGAGGTAGAGGTTATGGTGGAAGAGGAAGAGGTCGAGGAAGGTCTAATGGTTATGATGGTCATAACAAAGGAAGAGAAGCTTCAGACAAGACCAAGAAGGACTATTCTAAGGTTAAATGCTAGAGATGCGACAAGATGGGGAACTTTGTGTCACATTTTCCTACACGACCAATAGAAGAAACAAATCTAATGGAGACACAAGAGGCAGATGCATTATATATGCACGAAGTTGTGTTCCTCAACGAAGAAAGAGTGTTTCCTAAAAGATTTGACGAGTGTGATGGAAATACGAGTATATGGTATCTTGACAATGGTGCAAGTATCCATATGACAGGAAAAAAGAGAGTTCTTCTCAAAACTAGACGAAAGTGCGAGAGGTAAAGTCAAATTCGGTGATGGATCAAACGTCGAGATTGTTGGGAAAGGTTCGATCACGTTCACCGGAAAACAGGAGAGAGAAGAGCACTCAAAGATATCTACTACATCCCAAGTCTTAAACACAATATCATAAGTCTTGGACAAGCAACCGAGATGGGTTGTGAGGTTAATATGAGAGAAGACTTACTGATGCTGAAAGATCCCCGTGGAAGGCTATTGGTACAAGTCTCAAAGTCACCAAACCGATTGTACAAGACACCAATGGAGGTTGAATATCCGAAGTGTCTTCAAATACAAGAATCTGATGTTACATGGACTTGGCATGCGCGGCTAGGACATGTGAACTTTGGAGTCATGAAGAATATGGTAGACAAGGAGATGGTAGTAGGGATGCCTTAGGTGATTCACGAGAAAGATGTATGCAGCGCCTGTTAGTTGGGAAGCAAACTCGGAAGTATTTCCCGCCTAAAGTAAAGTATCGAGCATCACACACATTGGAGCTGGTACCTGGTAACTTGTGCGGTCCAATATCACCACCAACACCAGCAAACAATAGATATGTATTCGTCTTAATTAATGATTACTCAAGATATATGTGGACAATGCTGCTAAGAGAGAAGAGTGAAGCGTTCAATCAGTTCAAAAAGTTCAAGGAGTACGTGGAGAATCAAACGAAGCTAAAAATCAAGATTTTTCGCACTGATAGAGGAGGAGAGTACAAATCTTATGAGTTCATTCGTTTTTGTGAAGAAAATGGTATAACTAAACATCTCACCGCACCGTATACACCGCAATAAAGCGGTGTGATCGAGAGAAAAAATAGAACACTAATAGAGATGACAAGAAGTTTGATGAAAGCTATGAAGATACCTAATCAGCTATGAGGAGAAATAGTATGTCATTCAACGTATCTCATAAACCGCATTGCTACACAGGCTTTGGAAAACAAGACTCCATACGAAGGATTGTACGTTAAGAAACCGAAAATTAAGCATCTAAGGGTCTTTGGATGTGTAGCTTTCGCAAAAATCAACGGTTCTCATCTCAAGAAGCTGGATGATCGATCAAGGATGGTGATCAACCTAGGCACAGAGCCTGGCTCAAAAGCTTACAGGCTCTATGATCCGGTCGTGAAGAAGGTAGTTGTTTAGTAGAGATGTAATATTTAACGAGAAGAAATGTTTGGATTGGTCTACACTATCAACAAACGTTGACAAAGAACAAGGATCATTCAAGCATCCTCATATCGATGTTACAGAAGAAGGAGATGGTGATGAGCATCAAGATCACCAACACCACGAAGAGCAAAACAATAACAAAGAAGAAGAAGTTGTAGATGCAGATGTACAAGATCAAGTATCTGAGAACAACGATGCAGACCAAGACCAGCATGTAACATCGAGATATGTCTGTAACATAAGAAAACCAAAGTGGTTCGATGATTACATCATACTCGCTTAATTTGAAGGTGTGAGATTCTTGCTCACCATAGATGGTGAACCAGAAAGTTACATCGAAGCTGCAGCGATACAAGTTTGGATCGATGCAATGAAGGCATATCGAATCTATCATCAAAAACAAGACCTGGAAGCCGGCAGGTGTGAAATCGATAGGTTTAAAGTGGGTCTATAAGATCAAGAGGAATGCAGATGGAACAGTGATCAAATACAAAGAAAGGCTAGTCGCAAAAGGCTATGTGCAACAACAAGGCATAGACTTTGACGAAGTGTTTGCACCAGTTGCTCGGATAGAAACCATACGACTACTCTTGTTAGAAGCAAGTAATGGATGGGAGATCCATCACCTAGATGTAAAAATTGTGTTCCTAAACGGAGACTTAAACGAGGATGTATACGTTACTCAGCCAGAAGGTGTTGAAGAGGAAGGTAAAGAGAATCATGTATACAAACTCAGCAAAGCTCTATAAGGTTTACATCAAGGAGATGGAGTTCACAAAGTGTACCAAGGAACCTGCAGTATATCAAAAGAAAGAGAAGGGGGAGCTTCTGATCATAGCTATATATGTCGATGACTTGTTTGTTACAGGGACTTTGCTCAATGTTATCAAGCATTTCAAAGATGATATGTCAAAAAGATTTGAGATGTCAGACCTCGGGAAGCTTACATACTATCTTGGTATAGAAGTAACGCAAGGAGCTGATGGCATTCGAATCAAGCAAGGAGGATACGCGCAAGGTATACTTGTCAAGATGAAGATGGAGTCATGTAACTATATTCACGTTCCAATGTACACGAGTTTGAAAGTATCAAAGGTAGAGGAGGAGCTTGAGATTGATGCAACATCGTATCAAAGCACCATAGGATGCTTAAGGTATCTTCTTCATACTCGACTGGACTTAGCATTCTCATTCTGTGTATTGAGTAGATATATGCAAAGTCCAAGAGAGAGCAATGAGCAAGCCGTGAAGCATCTGTTGTGATATATAAAGGGCACCACTGAGTATGGTCTCTTCTTCAAACGGAATGGAACAACGAAGATTACACGTTACAGTGACATC
Source organism: Brassica oleracea var. oleracea (assembly GCF_000695525.1). Taxonomy (NCBI): domain Eukaryota; kingdom Viridiplantae; phylum Streptophyta; class Magnoliopsida; order Brassicales; family Brassicaceae; genus Brassica; species Brassica oleracea. The sequence continues at coordinate 30,986,261 of NC_027748.1, read as the reverse complement.
AGCCTTAACATAGACGTTGATGATGGAAGAAGCACTACAAGGTTTATGTTCTACCTAGGAACATCGCCGATCACGTGGACATCGTGCAAGCAACCCACAGTGGCACTCTCTTCATGTGAGGTGGAGTTCATGGCTGCTACAGAAGCCACAAAACAAGCAATATGGTTAAAGGAGTTAATGGCCGAGATCATGAACAAAGAAGACAAGAAGGATGTATCACTCAAATTACCCTAAGGAGTGATTTTTACTCTCTAAAATAAGAGGATCAGTTGTAGTACTTAGGGATCAAATCCACAGAGAGCATGGACACACAATAGACTATAGAAATCAAGATTAAGCTAGGCAATCAATATTAAAGCAGTAAATAAAACAGGGTTGAACAAGGCAGTTGTTCGGTTGATTGATTGAGGTTTGTAAACAATAAGATGAAAGCGCTAGACTTAAGGATTTATCAATCAATAGAATCAAAACTACAATTCAAGGATGCTAATGGTTTATATATTCAATTCTAGAACTCGATTTTAATAAGTAAGCAATCCAGCTTTCGCAGGTAATTACTAATCAGATGTCTAAGTCCAGTCTCAGATGTCGCTTGTTGACTTGGATCGAGCGTCGATCGATGCTATGGCCAAATCATCGATCAATGTTTTCTTAGACAAGCATTAACGACCTAATCGATTAAGTTCGACTAGATTCCTAGACCAACTCTCGTATGCGCCTAGGTATCTAATCCAACAGAGTTCGGGTTCCGTTAATTGATTTCACTTTCGTGCCACTCAACTATCCTATGATTCTAGGTTCAAACAATTAGTCACACTGTCGTGCTATTCTAACTATTCTAGATCTTATTATTACAAATCACCCTGATGTAGGGATCTATAGATAATCTAGAAATCCTAATTGATTATAAGTTTGACATTAAGCTCATGAAATCCCTAAACCAAACAAGATGAATTACTCAGGCATGCAAGCAGTAACACAAATCATAGTCTGAATAATATAATAGATAAGAAAGCAAATATAATACCAATGGAGTTCCAATCAATCTCTGAAGAAGAATTAATCTTCTCTCCAAACCTAAGAGAAAACAATAGAATAGGATAACAGAATAGCTTGTGCCATCAACAATGGCTTAGAAAACACATAAATAGGGTTTTACGTTGGTCAAGGGTATTTTGGTAATTTGTGGTTGCTTCTGGGCTTCATTCGGTCATAAAATATGCTTGGCCCGTATTCTGGCATCACAGTCGATCGACACCAAGGGTGCACCGTCGATCGACAGTCCTCCATCTCCTCGACAGGTTCCTCTCGCGAGGCAAACTGACCACTCTTCAGTAAAACGGGCATAACTTCTTCTACATGATGATGATTGACCTCAAACTGGCGGCATTGGAAATCCAACTCAAATATATATCATGTGTCAAACTATGGGCTCAATCTAACGGTAGTAAGGTCTCCATCCATAGCTAAACATCTGACGCATTTGTGCAGTTCTGCACTCATAAGGCTCCGAAAGACACCAAAATCACCACTTTCCTCCAAATCGTCCCTGAACCTGTAAACACTCTAAATAGACTCTATATGGTAGTAAATATATCTTAAAACACCTATATACCATGGCTAATAATGGATAAAATCCATGGTATATCAAAGGCCGTGTTTAAGATTGACAACAAGTCAGCAATTGCCCTCACCAAGAACCCGGTGTTTCATGGTAGAAGCAAACACATACTCTCGAAGTACCACTTCATTCGAGAATGTGTGGATTTCAACTTTATCGAAGTTAAACACGTACTTGGAGTGGAGCAGAAGGCAGGCATACTCACTAAACCATTAGCGAGGATCAACTTCGAAGAAATACGCAAGTTCATCGGAGTTGAGAAGATCAACATACCCGAGATTCAAATTGGAATTAAGGGGGAGAATGTTGGATAATTTCAATTAACTTGAGGAGCAACTTAACTCATTAAAGTGAAGTTTGATGGGTTAAGGAAAAAAAAAAAACATATCGAGCTTAAGATTTATGTTTTCATATTAGTATTAAGTTAAAGAGTAGTTTAGTTCTATATAAAGAGTTCGCATGGAGAGAAGTAACATCAAGAGAAACACATTGATTTACTTTTGAGAGAATTTCTAAATCTAATAAGAAAAGTTAGTTCTTATAATTGATTGTGTTCTTGCAACTTCAGAAGTACGAAGTGCTGATATAATCACATACATGGCTCTCGTAGGTTTATTATTAATATCTAACTAAAAATTTATCGGTGATAAATGGATCGATCATAATCATCTATATATTGCTTAACGTTACTTGAATTTCTGATTTGGTATAAGTTATCTCTAATAAATGGTTTAGTAGCGGATATGAATCATAAATATTTTTTGATATCGCTTTCTGTAAGTCAATATCAAAAAATTGTTTTCAACGTTTACGTGCATATACGAAGTATGCAAAAAAGAAAAAATAAGTTTATTTACGAAGTTTAATAATAAAGCCAAAAGAGTCACATTTGAACACGTGCGGGTTATCAAATAAATCAGTTCGTGGCTTGCTATTTTCTTCAAAATTCAAATTAAAATGCATGAAAGTTATACAAAGATCTTTGTTAAGGAAATGAAATGAATGAATAAAAGTATTATTAAAAAAAAAACTTTTTTAAGGTCATATTGTAACGTCAGGACCGCTCTGCTAGTGGACTTTTACGTATAATCGGCACGTGGATCTCACGATTTGGCTGATTATCGGCTCGTTATTTTTTTTTTTTTTTTTTTTTT
>NC_027748.1:30978342-30983352 GCF_000695525.1 Brassica oleracea var. oleracea | reverse complement strand
TGAAACATTTGAATGGGGCCTCCATCCCAAGGGGCTCTCATTTTCAAAAATATTTGTGTAACTGAGTTTACTTTTTGTAAACTAAACTAATATTACAGAATAAAATATTTCTGTTATCAGTCATCAGAAATAATTTTCTTTGTAAACTCACTTACATGAATACGTTTTAAGAAACTAAACCTATTGTTACTTAAATTTTTTTTCTTTGTCGACATAATTTTCTTTGTAAATTATTTTTCTTAAGGAAAACCATTACTATAGTTATAATATAAAATATTTTTTAGTAAAATTTATGAAAAAATATTAAGGGAATATAAATAAACTTTTTTCTGCTAAAACTTTGAATATAAATAAACTTGTAGTAAAAAAAAATTAGATTAGGGCCCCCAATTCTTCAAGACCGGCTCTGCCCACATATAAATTTTCGTAATGGCCAAAACTCGAACCCAGGGACGGACACTCCAGCTAGAGCTCCTATACCACTAGACCAAAGCAACTTGGTTAAAGATTTGTATTTTTTTTTTTGCAAACGATTTTAAGTTAAAGATTTGTTAATATGCTATCACTATATAATTTTTCTCGTGCTTTATTTTCACTCTTGTAGTAGCACAAATCACTTTGATTGGTCATTTATTGTTTCACTATTCTAGTTCAAATACACTTAGTTCTAAAATATTTTTTCGATATATGGTTAAAAATATACGTTATTTTACTGATATAGATAATAAATAAATTATATAAACCATTCAAAATACGCTATTGTATATCATAAACTCAGATGTTACAATATCACATTTTTACCGCAATGTTTACGTTGCGCACCATGATTGTCAACCATGAGTAAACACACAACTCCCTACTCGTGTGGATTCGGCTCTAGTACACTTATAACACCTCGGCCATCTCCACTAATAGGCTTCCACGTCCATTTACTCGGTTTGTGGGTTTCATTATCTTTTTAGGTTTGAAAAACTTATTTACTGACCTAACAATCAATACATAATTTTTCTATGTTTTATCTCCACTAATCCGATATCTTGAATCACTTTCGATAAATGACATAAGTCAAATATATTTCCACTATTTCAGTTTAAACACGGCTAATTTAAATTTCTTTTGGATGTATTGCTTAAAAATAAATGTATTTTAATAATATAAATAGTGAAATAAATTCCAACTCTCTTAACATACACTAACATATACTGCAAATAACTAACTCAGTATTGATTTACACTGATAATTAATGATGATTAGAAACAAAAACTAGGAAAACTGAAAAAAAAAAAAAAAAAGATGATACATGCAAGTATCTTTTTTACTTTTGAGAAAGACGTTTAACCAGCGGTCTTGGGCTAGTGGTACTTGAGGGGAAAACACCCAATACGGTATCCACAGTTCGAGTCCCGCTGGCCACCCGGACTAGGGTTAAATCCCAAGAATACGTGGAGTGCCATGGGCCTCGCAGGAATAGTCGGTTGACCACGGTCGCCGAAAACCCGCGGTTACCAAAAAAAAAAAAAAAAAAAAGGCTGAAAAAGCCAAATAATCTTTTAAACATGAGAGGGCTCGAAGTTATTATTGTTTGGGGTTCAAGGGGGCATGTATCTTGACTCCTTCCAAGCAACCATTTTCTTTTACCTTGCTTTTGGCCATAAGTGCGAAAGCGAAAAGAATGAATAAAATATAGCCTCATAAATGGATAATGATTTGATTTCTGTAATCATATTTACAACGCCAAACCAATAAAATTGTTTAGTTGAGTATTGATCCAGCAGTTTTCTTGGATTTTGGCTTAACCATTTTCACATCGATCTTGTTATTTTATATGAGGGGATGTGAAATTCCACATTAGTAATTTAGATAAGATATGTGGACTCTACTTCATCGTGTTACTCATTACGTTTGCTAAATATGGATGCAAAAGTGCAAAAAAATCCATGAATCATGTGATGATGTATTTGACGAAATGATACACCTATCCTAAAATGCTCATTCGTTTACATATGAAGACCAAAGGCTTTTGCCTAAATGAATAGTATATCTATATATACATATAAGTTATAAATTAAACAATCTAATATACATAAGAATTTCATATAACTAAGACAACAAGAACCGAATATATCAAGCAATCATGTAGCTCAGCCGCATAGGGCACAGCTCAACCCAAGTTCGAACACTGATTTTAGTTTTAGGGAGGGACACTTAAATGAAGAATGGTAGTTTATCAGTTTTATTTATGGTCTACGATTTTTAGATAGTCTAAAATGAAAAGGAAAAACCTCCTATATATATTAGCTTGAAGAATATTATTCCATTCATGATTCATCAAAACTGATCTTTAGCATGGTTTGACGAATATTTGCTTATGACACACGATTTTCTGTAATTAACCTGTATTAAAGTTTTAACCCTCAAATTTTGGGTTGGTCATGGTTACAATTATAAAGGACTAAACTAAAATTAATTTAAACATTTGTATAAATTATTTAGTCTTTAATCCACATTTATTTCAGATCTTGTAAATATGAAGAGTTGTTTTACCATTCATATATATAACTTAAATATTTTATATATAGCTAATTCTTTATTTGTATGTTGCATCATTGCACAAAGGTCGTACTACTAATCTTCTCAGTTTCGTCTTAATTTTACCAAATTTCTTTGATATAAGACGCATTAACTTACCAAGGAGAAGATACGTGCAAAATGTCTTTGTTCGAACCTTCGACGAAGCAACATAGTTTTTCATCTGAATGTATCAAAATACTCTTACCCTTTATTATTACATGACATCGCACTTTACTAAGACAGTAACAAATCATGTCTATTTTGGACATTTAACACACTTGCAAACTTTTCTCTCCCTATATATAGACATCGTCAAGCCACTAACGATCCTAACTGAAAACAGAGTAGTGTGGAAAGAAAGAAAACAGAGTATCCCCTTGAATATTCCACTCTCATTTTCCCTATGGATCCATATTTTGTTCAGTCATCGTTCTCCGCCTTCTCGCCGGAATATTCTCCGGAATCTTTCTCCTCCTCGTCTTCCAACAACTACTCTCTCCCCTTCAACGAGAACGACTCGGAAGAAATGCTTCTCTACGGACTTATCGAGCAGTCCACGCAACAAAACCTTCCGGTCAAAACAGAGGAAGAGGCCGGAACATCGAGAAAACCAGAGAAGTCATACAGAGGCGTAAGACGACGGCCATGGGGGAAGTTCGCGGCGGAGATAAGAGACTCAACCCGAAACGGTATTAGGGTTTGGCTCGGAACGTTTGAAAGCGCCGAAGAAGCGGCTCTTGCCTATGATCAAGCGGCTTTTTCGATGAGAGGCTCGTCGGCGATACTAAATTTTCCGGCGGAGAGAGTTAAAGAGTCGCTTTCGGAGATTATGTACAGCTACGAGGATGGGTGTTCACCGGTGGTGGCGTTGAAGAGGAAACACTCGATGAGAAGGAGAATGACCAATAGGAAGACGAAAGACACTGACTTTGATCACAGCTCCGTGAAGTTAGATAATGTAGTTGTGTTTGAGGATTTGGGAGAACAGTATCTTGAGGAGCTTTTGGGTTCGTCTGAAAACAGTGGGGCCTGGTGAAGATTTTTTTTCTGTATAATTTGTGTTTATAGGGTCCTTAAGCTTTTCGATGTTTCTAAATTTAGCCCCCAATATTTGTTTTTCATTTTTATTGTTTTTTTTGGCAATCCGCCAATATTTTTATTTGTGACAGTCTAATATTTGATATATTGAGAAAACATCGAAACCAGCTAGTACTTATTTTTGTGATACTTGTCCTCTCTAAATTTTCTCGTTACTGCAAAGTATTTATCCTCAAGTAGTGAGTCAAACTCTTAACTTGTAGTATTGTTTATAATGATTATAATACACATTAGTTATTTAGAATATATACATAAATTTTGATTTTAGATTTGGAGAAGTTATACGAATTACGAGCCTATTAGACTATTGTTATGAGCATTTAGGAGCGAACTGCATGCATGTATAATAAAGTACTATGTTTTGTAAGCGTGAGCGACCTAAATCTACTAATAAATGATATTTTAAAGTATTTGATTTAAATAGACACCAACTTAAAAAGATGGTCAGGTGTTCTAATGAAAATCGTGACTTTACTTTCTCTGCGATTGGCTGGCAACTTCTAGAAACTTGTGGTATCGTAGCGATTATTTAATTTCTGATTGGAGGAAGTTAAGGACTATTTTAGTTAATTTATGAATTCTAGGTATTATCTGTGGCTAAAATTATGGAGATATTTAAATTGTGTTATAAATCAATTGATGGATGTCCATAACCGATCCGGTCCATAACCGGTTCTTACGTTTAGAGAGAGACGATCCAACCCTAGAGAGAGAGATGCGGTCACGAGACTTAGAGAGAGAGAGAGAGGCGGCTACATGGTTTAGGAGAAAAAGAAACTCAATTTCATTTTCCTTGTATGATTAGGATTTCCGTTTTTCTTTATGTTTATAATTTGTAATATTTCCTTTTATCTATCTTGTAATCCTCTATATAAAGGGAACACTTTATGATTAATAATATACAAAAACTTACAGTTCTAAATCCTAAGTTTCACAACACGTTATCAGCACGAAACTCTAACACCCTGAGCCTACCTAATCGATAAAACCCTAAACCTAAACCTAATCGGTGATCGCATCTAACCCTATCCCCGATCGCGTCTCTTGTTCTTGCAAGGCGTTCCAGCTCGTATCCACCTGATCAGCTCCAGCCCCAAGGCGTTCCTGATCCTAGACGACATCAGCTTCCCGTTCACATCAGAGCCGCTCGTGATCCCGACTGCAACAGCTCGCTTTCCCCGATCAGCCGCTCGCAACCTCAGCACTGTTTGCGACCCGATAGGAAGCAGCCAGCTCGCGTCCGTTCAAGCTCGCTGTCCAGCTCGAGGTTCTCTCTTGGTGGCCTGGTTTCTACAATCTACTAACCTAAGGTAATTCGAATTCTAAGAACATGAATCGAAT
>NC_027748.1:30977127-30978138 GCF_000695525.1 Brassica oleracea var. oleracea | reverse complement strand
TGATTGTTTGAAATTGAACATTGATTGGTTGATTTGATCACCTAGAACTATTGTTAGGAATGTTTAAACTCGAATCTAATTGTTTGGCTTGTTTAAACTAAAACCCTAATGACCTAGTTTAAGATTATTTTAAATCGAAATCTAAAACTACATATTAGGTTAAATTGTTCTAGACTTGATCATACTCGTGGCCGTGTGGCCTTATTGCATTCATACCATAATAATCTGATCATATTGATTGGTTGCAATTGCACTTGGAACTTGTTCTAGGAATGGTATTGAATCAAACCAAATAGTTGTGTGGCTTGTTCTGTTTCTTGGCCGAGAGGTTTCTTGTTTTGTTTGCATCTCGTATGAACTGATAGAAACCATGTTAGGATTGCAATTACATGTTAAACTAAATGCATAAGAGTTAAACCGATTGCATACTTGGCCGTGCGGCTTGCTGATTGGCCGTGAGGCATAGATCTTGGCCGTTAGGCTTGATTGATTGATTATTTGAACATAAAACCCTAATCGTTTAAACACTAAAACCCATTCCTAAAAGATCTAAAAAATATTTCAGATGTCGAAAATCAACAATCTTGATTTTGCTGCCCTAAATCTTTCTGGAGATAATTACCTTCAGTGGGCGCTTGATGCTAAGATCATCCTGAAATCCAAGGATCTCGGTGAATGTATCACCGAGGGCAATAATGCCAGTGAAAAAGATCGATACAGAGCCATCTTGATCATTCGTCATCATCTAGCTGAGAGTCTCAAGGATCAGTATCTAACCATTGAGAATCCACTAGATCTTTGGAAAGAATTGAAATCGAGATATGATCACCAGAGAACGGTGATCTTACCAAAGGCTCGGTTTGATTGGACGAATCTCGGGATCTAAGACTATAAGTCTGTGGACGAGTACAACTCTGCACTGTTTAAGATTGTTTTTAAAATGAAACTGTGTGGTGAAAGTATTACGGATGAGGATATGCTTGAGAAAACCTTTTCCACTTTCCATGCAAG
>NC_027748.1:30913017-30977100 GCF_000695525.1 Brassica oleracea var. oleracea | reverse complement strand
GAGAAAGGTTTCAAGACCTATGCTAATCTTATTTCTTGTCTCTTGCTCGCTGAGTAGAACAATGAATTATTGATGAGAAACAGTCAGATGAGACCTCTTGGATCAGCTCCACAACCTGAAGCACACACAACAGAGGACAATAAAGAGTCCAACCACGTTCATGGAAACGACCAGCATGGCCGTGGTCGAGACAAATCGAACGGACGTGGCCGCGGTCGAAGATCTTTTGGCCCCGGGTGAGGGAGTGGTCGAGACCATGGACGAGATCGTGGCTCATTTGGAAGAGGCCATGGTCGCGGCCGTGGATCTACATTCAAACCACAACACTCGACCAAATCATCAGAAAAATCCGTGTGTCATAGGTGTGGAATGAGCAATCATTAGGCTAAGACTTGTAGGACTCCCAAGCATCTAGTTGACCTCTATCAAGAGAGTTTGAAAGGTAAGAATCCTAAAGCCCATATGACATATCAAGATGATGAAAATGATTTCGATCATTAAAAGTACGTTCTTATGTATTATGAAACTTCAGATTGTCTTAAAGACTGAAGTTTGATTTCGACATTTGTAATCTAAATTTTGGTGTTCTTTGATTTGGTGTTTTCATTTCTAATGTTGTCATTTCTTTGAAACTCAATAATAAATGAATGGTTTTTATAAATGAAGTCTCTAAGCAACACGATCTTAAAAGACAAAAGATACTTCATAAACCTAACTCTGAAAAACGCCAACATCTCCACCATTGCGGGTATAGCTAGTCTCATAGAGGGTCATGTCCAGGCTAACATCCTGTTGCCTATGGGTACACATCTTGAGATATCAGATGCCTTGTATTCACCCAAATCTAAGAGAAGTTTATTAAGCTTTAAAGACATTCGAATGAATGGTTTTCATATTGAAACCACGGGTGAAGGAAACAAAGAATCCCTTTAAATCTTTGATATCATCCATGGCAATAAGAAAGTTTTAGAATCTATTCTCGCACTATCTACTGGTCTTTACCATGCTAAAGTCAGTATGATCGAAGTCAATGCCACTTTTAACAAAGAAGCAATCGACAATTTCACTCTAAACTCAAACGGTCATTCTCTTAAAGAGATACAAATCATCCCTAAGCACCTATCTTGTGTTTCTTGTTCCCAAGGAAAACTCATTTCTAGGCCATCATCAGTTAAAGTCACTAAGAAAATGATAAACTTGGCATTTTCCAAGTTACTTGCTCAGATAATTTGATTACGAGCTCATTTCCAGACTATACGTCTTGGTAATACTGGTGAATTCACTTCCCAAGCGTTTAATGATTACTGTATGTCCATGGGGGTAAGTATGGAACACTCCATGGCACATGTATATACACAGAACGGCTTGGCCGAATCATTTATGAAACGCATACAGCTCATAGCTCGACCATTACTCATGAGGTCGAGACTTTCGGTCTCAGCATGGGGACACACGGCCGATATTCCCCATTACAATTGCTTACGGGTCACGCGCCAGACATTTCCCATCTAAAGACATTCAGCTATGCCGTTTATGTTCCAATTGCTCCACCACAGAGAACAAAGATGAGACCTCAAAGGAGGATGAGGATATATGTTGGATTTGCTTCCCCCACGATTTTAAAGTATCTCGCGCCTACTACGGGTGATTTGTTTAAAGGCCAGATACGCGGATTGACATTTCAATGAATCCAAATTTCCAACATTAGGGGGGGATAGCAGTAAAATGGTAAAAGAAATATCATGGAATCAAACATCCATATCTTGGCAAGATCCTCAGACTCAAGAATGAGATTTAGAAGTCCAAAAGATTATACAAAAGCTAGCTTAAACAATTGCCAGTTTACGTTACTGACCCGAATAGAATGACTAAGTCATAAATACCAGTTGCTAATGCACCAATAAGAATTGATGTTCAAGAAGGACACAATCAAGTTGCTACTTAGTCTAAGGCACGTTTGAAAACGTGGTAGACCAATAAGTTCCAAAGATAAAATCCCTCGGATATTAAAGAAAGGTGCTAATAAATCTGTGGATGAGAGAATCCTAGACATGGTCGATCCTAAGATGGACAAACTTAAAAGCCACGGCCGTGGATGAGGAAACCATAAAAAAATGGTTGTACCTAAGGTGCCTAACAATGAGGCTTGGGACGCCAAGCTTCAGGGTACTGAAGGTCATAATGAAACCTCAATAAGTTATGTCATGTCCGGGACACAAATGGAACAAGAGAAAGAATGTCGGCATTGATGATATATTTGCATGCAGTGTAGCACTTGAGATTATGAAATGAATGAGGATCATGAACCCACGTCCATACATGAGTGCACTCAACGAATCAGATTAGATCAAATGGAAAGGGGATGTGGAGATAAGTTCATGAAGAAAAGAGAGGTTTTGGTCCCATAGTTCGGACACCTCTAGATATGAAACCAGTTGGACAAAATGAGTCTTTATGAAAGAAATGATACATGGCGAGATAGCAAGATATAATGCACTGCCATATGCACAAGGATTCCACAAAGACCAGGAATCAATTATGAGGAGACATATTCCCCTGTGGTGGATACAACAAACATTTAGATTCCTAACAAGTCTGGCCATAAAAGAAGAAAAATAGACTTGCGGTTAAAGGATGTAGAAACCGCCTACTTGTATGGTCCACTGGATAATGAGATATATATAAAAGTCCCAGAGGGTATTGAGTTGTCAAATGCAACAGGTTCTCGAGAACTAAAGTATACAAGCATATGTTAATGATATAAAATATCCTAGGAACCTCTGGAGAGATTTTCCAAACGGTTGAATACCTTAAGAAAGAATTTGAGATGAAAGATCTCGGGAAAAACGAAATTCTGTTTGGGATTACAGCTTGAGTACATAAGTGATGGAATCCTTGTGCATCAAATGGCATGTACAGAAAAGTTCCTCAAGAGATTCAATATGGCCGATTGCAATCCTCTGACCAGTCCCATGGTCGTGAGATCTCTCGGTCTAGACACTGATCCATTTCGTCCCAAAATGGACGATGAAGATGTCCTAGGTCCCGAAATGCCATATCTCAGTGTCTTAGGAGCTTTAATGTACTTGGCAACTCACACACGGCCTGATATAGCCTTTGTCGTGAACCTACTATCTAGGTTTAGCTCATGTCCGACCCAAATGCACTGGAACGGGATAAAACATGTTCTTCGTTACCTGCAAGGAACGAAAGACTTGGGTCTATATTATACTAAACATAACAAAGATGGTTTAGTTGGCTTTGATGATGCATGATATCTATCAGATCCACATCATGCTCGATCACAGACATGATATGTCTATACACATGGAGGTACGGCCATTTCATGGCGTTCCATGAAATAAACCATCGCGGCCACATCTTCTAATCACTAGGAAATATTGGCCATTCATGAGGCCAGCCGCGAGGTCGTCTGGTTGAGGTCGATGACCCAACATGTCCGATCAGATTGTGGGATGGTCGAGTGCAAAGAACCAACTGTGATGTATGAGGACAATGCTGCATGCATTGCTCAGCTCAAGCACAACTACATCAAAGAAGACGGGACGAAGCACATATTACCTAAGTTCTTTTTCACGCACTAGCTTCAGAAAGCCGGCGAAGTCTTGGTCGTCCAAGTAAGGTCCATCGACAATTTGGCTGACCTATTCACTAAGTCACTCCCGACTTGCACGTTCAGGAAACTCACACATCAGATTGGGATGCGTAGGCTGAAAGACCTCCACTGAGGTTCACATCAGGGGTAGTAGTACGTGTTGTACTTTTTTTCCTTCATCATGGTTTTGTCCCACTGGGTTTTCCTGATAAGGTTTTAATGAGGCAACATTAAGCGTATTACAATCTATGTATGGTTATGGCATCCAAAGGGGAGTGTTATAAATTAATTGATGGATGTCTATAACCGGCCCGGTCCATAACCGGCCCATACGCTTAGAGAGAGAGACAGCCCAACCCTAGAGAGAGAGAGAGGCGACCGCGAGACTTAGAGAGAGAGAGACGGCTACATGGTTTAGGAGAAAAGGAAACTCAATTTTCTTTTCCTTGTATTAGGATTTCTCTTTTCCTTTATGTTTATAATTTGTAATCTTTTTTTATTTATCTTGTAATCCCTATTAAAGGAACACTTTATGATTAATAATATACAGAAATTTACAGTTATAAATCTTAAGTTTCACGACACATTGAATAATTTTGTTCTTTTAGTGAAACAATCGCATGCTTCTTTGAATTAAAATATATTTTATTATTTCGTTCTAATATAATTTAATAGTCTATCCTAAGTTTCACAATACATTGAATAATTTTGTTCTTTTAGTGAAAAAATCGCATGCTTCTTTGAATGAAAATATATTTTATTATTTCGTTCTAATATAATTTAATAGTCTACGTAGAGTTTGAGAATAATAATTTGCAATGGTTTTAGAAAATAAGTAAGCCACACAATTGTTTTGGTAGCTGAGGCCACCAGAACGGTCTGTCATAACTTTTGGGTTTGCTTGCGTATGGGCATTGACTGAGTAATGGAGGCGGCAGTGATATTTTCTTTCTAAAAGTATTTAATAATCGGACTATTTATTTATTTTATAATATTTTATTTCACTAGGTAAAATCTTAATGCAAACCTTGAACGAACTAATTTCTTTACTATTTTTAATCACTAAATTAAAATCTTAATGCACAACTCTAAACGAACATAAGTTAATTTGATGACTAATGTTAAAATAAAAAAATTTAAGAATTACATATATAGTATATTTTTTTGTTGAATGATGCATTTAATAAATCATTTTTTATGAGGAGTGAATGTTACTATAAAAAATGTTACTACAAATTTACAAGAGAAAATAAATAAATTATCATTTTCTCAAAAGCAATTAACATCATATAAGCATTATAAAGCGAATTCAAAATCTATTTCCGCACGTGTTTTTGACCGTCGGCGAACGCAGAACAAAACTGAAGACGATTATTTGTTTTAAAGATGGTGGGCCAAACGGTCAATACAGATTGTTGGACGCAATAACAAAAGCATATATTAAAAATAAATTAATGACAAATAAAATAAGTGAAAAAGCATAGCAACATGTAAATACTCTGAACTATTACTGTACACCGACTAAAATGTTGACGTGGTTTGATAGCTTATCCATTATCCACACAATTGTTAACTGAATTTGGTCTAAAGAAACAAGCAATAACAATAATACTATGCTTAAGTACTCTACAGAACACGAACTTGGTCCGATCCTTTCTATTTTACAATTAACAGTGACAACTTTATTTTATGATTTCTTACATTATTTTATACTAAAGTTCGCTTTGAATTTGTAGATCGACAAATCATCACATAGGTCCTACAATAATTAAATATGTTATCCAATATTCTTGGCTTTGACCAACTGTCAGACGTTCAATAACTTGTCATGCATTATCACATTTGACAGCACAAACTTGAGATTATTGTATTCAAGTGGAAAGAGAAGCTTTTTTTTTGGTAAACTGAGAGTTTGAGAGACATTTTTTGGTTTGAGACTTTGGGAGATTCGTTAGCATACGTATAAGGAAGTTTGTGAACATAATCAACTGTGTACATATATATATTCCAATGAATGAGGATACATAAATTTGAAAACATCTCAGTGCCAAAACAAGAGCTTACAAAAACTGAGACTACAAAATTTGTTAGAAAGTCTAGAGTATGGATTTTTCTAAGGGAAATTAATAATTAAATACTAAGTTTTACCATTAATTTTTTATATATAAATTATAAAATTATGTATTGAATGGTGTTAGACCATCTCCAATGTATTCTTTTATTTTTATTTCTAAAATAGATGAATTCTATAATAGAGATGAGTTTTACTCCAATGCATTTCTTTAAAATAGAGATTTCAACATATAGAGCAAAATATAGAGAAATGTTATTTCTTCCTCTATAAAAATAGAAAAAAATAGCAATTTCTATTTTAGAGGCAAAAATAGAAATGAATTAGAGTGATTTTGCCTCTAATGCTATTATAGATGTAGAAATAGAGATAGGTTGGAGATGTTCTGGCCGGACGGAAAGGATTTGTAACAGTGCACTCAAAAACGCATTGGTAACACCCAGAGTCGGTCCTAGGAATTTAATGGCCGGAAGCAATAAAAAAAATGGCCAGAGAGAAAAAAAAAATTTTATATTTGAAATGGTTAGTGGAGCTTGGAACCAATGTGCTGGTGAATGTGTAGACAAGCACATTCTACCACTAGACTAAAGGAAATTTTCAGAAAGTGTGGCCAAAATTAATAGATAAAAGATACGGATGGAAGCAGGTGCTTTCCCGCTTGGTCTAAGGGCCGGGCACCGATAACACCAATCAATGTATTTACTTCTTCATTTTGCGTTTTTCATAAAAGAAATTGTCAAAAACCGTGCACAGTTTCCCATACCTCACAACAAACAATACGCAACTGAAAATCGCACATACATGCAAATAGGTGCGTTTTCTTAATAACACACACATTTTATTTTAACAGTAAAAACAAAATGCATGGTAAAATAACCCACTAGACATTTTGAACTTTTAAACGAACACAAAGACACATATACCATATATGTATCCTAATTATACTGTAATAAAATTTATTCTATAAAAATATTTATAGACAAATTACTTTACCAATGACCAATAAACAGTAATATTATTTCACATGGTTAATTCCATGTAATTATGTTGACATTTCTGCTATTGCATTACATTACCAAATATTTAATTATATTTTAGTTTCAAATGACATTTGGTATTTAAATTTTATAAATAATAAAATACTACAAATTAGCAACAAACAAACTATTTAATTTAAAACTATATTTATTATTAATATTTTTAGTTTACATTAGTTAATTGTATTGTATATATTTCATAGTGCTTGTTATTATTAAAAATCAAAAAATTTCAATACCGCAAAATATATTTTCACCAATCAAACATTCTCCGCACCACTTATTTTTTCAAAACAGCATATTTGGTCAAATTCGGTCAAATAACGGTCGGGACTTGGGTAGAACCCGAATTTGAACAGAGATCTATGGATCCAAAAAAAATTATATCCAATAGGTATTTTAGCCTAGATCCGATCCGGACCCGAACTTGTATTTTAGGGTTGGTTCTGGTTCGGATAAAATGCCTAGCCCTCCTAAATTTTAAAATATAGATTACAAACATACATGAAAATATTTTTTTAATTTATATATAATAAATTAATATCCATAACATTTTTTAGATGAATTTTGGTAGTTAAATTTTTCTAAATAATAGATAAAATTTGATATCCATAGCACTAAATAAACAATTTTAATTTTTAATTATATTAAATATATTTATATATCTATTTTACATTATTTAAATTTTGCTTAACTGTTCAATTCCACACTATAGATTTTCATCAATCAACACAATTTCACACCGCTAATTTTATCAAAAGCGCGCTTATCCCGCAAAACGCACGAACCACAGTTGAACCGTTCCACACCCAAATTCTGTCCGGTTTATTTTACCAAATCTGCGGTCACCATTCGGATCCTAATAGGTTTTAACATTAATTTATCACGGTAATGAGAATTTATGGTTATATACCACTAGACAATCTTATGAATGGTTTTAGCTACACCAATTGAATCTTTCATATAAACTTATTTTTATTAATCTGTGTAAATAATAATTAATTGTATTTTCTTTAAGAAAAATAGAACCCTAAACTTCAAAGTTTGAGATATTAACAATCTTTCATTAACGACTTGAAGAAAGGAAATTCCACCTAACCTAATAGTTTAGCTATGGAAATATGTAAGGATCAGCTTTGCAATTTTGTAGCTAATTTTCTGCTTTGGAGTTTGACATTTTAATAATCTTCTAATACATTTAACTCTTTCATAAATTTAACAACTTTATCGCTTTCTTATCAGCCCATAATTTGTCAAAAATCTAAGTCCAGTTATTACTGATAGGCCCACCCGATTTGTAATTAAAATTTAAATGGCTTGGTTTGCTTTAAGTTTGGTTATGCGTTTACATATTCATATGAATTTTTTGTCGTCCAAATGAAATCAAAGTATTAACTTTTAATAATTTAAGCAACTTTTTGTAAAGTTTAAACATAAACGGAACGTTACTCGCCACCCTAAAACTGAGTACACCTACTTTCCTTGCTCAAGGCAGTGGCTGACCCAGAATCATCTTTAAGGGGGTCACAGAATGTGGGCCAAAGTCCAATATAACAATAATTTAGAAAAACAAAGAAAAATGTACTTCATGAATGTCGAACTTGAGTTATAGGGGGTCAATAAATGGGGTAAGTAACCAAATGTTCTACAGAATCTTCAGTATTACATGGTAAAAACTCTTTATATAATTTTAACCTGTGTCATCTGACACCCCATTTGTCCACATAGGTCCGCCTCTGGCTCAAGGACCTCGTTGCCACACTAGAAAGGGCCGGCTTCAACAAGAAAAACCAATCGGGGCTCGATCTTAAAACTAGATCTGCCGCCATCCTAAAGTTTTAACAGAGTAGCAAAAGGGAAACCAAGATAAGGAAAGAAGAAATCACCGGCAGTAGTGCTGTGAACAATTAGCCGTTTCTCGGAGGAGAGCGAAACGCACAAAACAGAGTGTAAGGAGGAAAAAAAGTTTAGAGAGAGCTACTTAATTTATTTTAATAGTGAACTAGGTTGGTTTAACATGTATGTTTTCTAAAATTTGTACACATTTATTCACTAAAAGCCAAAAATTTGTATAATTTTCTTCATACCTCTACTTTCTTACAACATGGGCTACACAATATATGTAGGCACTAGGCAAAGGAATTAAAATTCATTTTTATCACAAATATTCGCATTCAGTTCTGGTTTCAAATTGTAGAATATACTACCATCTCTATAAACCAATGACCCGAACGCCTAAGTAAATTGAAGTTTATTCAAAGTTAGGCAAACGTTATGTTTGTCAAATAGTAGACAACAATCACAATCACCCATCGATTTATTTGCCATCTAACGTAGAACAAAACCCCAATAATATACTATCCTTTAAGATGTGTTTTCACCACTTTATTGTAGATAATATATATGATATATCTCCTGTATATTAAAATAAAATCATTTGTAATATATATATTCACACACTATTTGACACCTGATAACATCATAGTCATTTAAAAATTAGAATGTTGACGTAGAAGCTTCTTTAAAAATTAATGTGTTTGCACACAAATTTTTTTAACTCCAACCCATATAATATAAAGTGTTCACAGACTATTTGTTTTAATAAGCTCATTTTTTTAATTCCTCCATTTTTAACCTTTGTATTAGTGAATTGAAGTTCTCTCTGTGCAACTACTGAATAATATCATTATTGAAAAAATTTACAAAATCATTGAAATTCACATCAACTAAAATGATAGAATGAAAATGTTTTTCAAAAATTGAAAGTTTAGTACCTTGCCGAACTTGACCATTGTTCAACCTTATGTACACGAATGCAACAAATAATGTTGATTGGTTATGAATTAAAGAAACTGAAGTAAAAAACACCGCACACAAAATCAAAACTTTAGTTTAGCCAAGTGTTACTTTTTTTTTACAGATTTTTCATATTAGACCAAGAATTAGAAATATAATCAAATTGTTAAAAAAATTGAGAAATCAAGAAAGCTTTAAAAGAAAAAACAAATTGTGAAGTCGTTTGAAAAAAAAGAATTCAGGTGCCAAGTGAAGAGATCACATTATTTTCGACGCAATCCTAACCCCCTTTCACTCGATTGTATCATGTTTTATTATATTTATCAAGAAATTTTTATAAGAAGGTACACTTTATTGGTTATAAAATGTGTCAATTTTACAACATGTCCAACAATATTGACATTACGCTTAGCCATTTTTATTGGTATTCATAAGGTATGGTCTAATAATAATGTATGTAAAATAAGCCCAAAATATTTTTTTTAAATTAATTTTATTTTTCTTTATATTAATAGAAGAAAGTAAATCTAGGTAAAATATATGGATCCGAAGAACCGAATTTGATTTGAAAGTAATACTAAACACAAACCAAAACTCATTAAATACTCAGATGAATCTAAAATTTTAATATTCAGATAATAAGACATGAATCCTATCCAAGCTGAAATATTTTGGATACCAAAAATATCTAAATCAAATTTATATATTTAAATATATTAATTATTTTTCATTTTATAACTATTAGATATTCAAAATATGAAAATATTTTAAAAAATATCAAAGTAGTCACAAATATCTAAAATAAAAAAAAATTCTCAAAATACTAAAAATATCTATTTGTTCTCCATCCTAATATTTAAATCAAACTGTTTTTTTTATGTAAACTTAAATATCTAATCTTACATTATTTAAATTTTACGTTTTATATATATATATTTTTTTTGGATGTTGAGGACTTAAGTATATTTGGATTTTTGTTAAAAAATTACATAATTAAAATGGTTACCCTAACACGAATTTGAACCGAACCCGCAATGATTTGAACCAAATCCAAGCCAAATTCAAATTGAAATTTTTAAATATCCGAACCAGATTTAAATTTATAATTTTAAAAATCTAAATTCCAAATAGATCAACTGAATCCGAATGACTATCTGAATGCCCATCTCTAGAAAAAACTATAGGACAAATCTCTTAGTACAATGTAAAATAAATAATTTAATCAACTATTTTACTCTGCGCACAGCGCAGATTGCTGCCTGGTATACATATAACGTCGTTTCGTCCGATTGGCATGACTTCTCCTTGCACTAACGATTTCTAAAAGCTGAAAGATCGATTTATTTCATTTCTTTGTTCTTTATTCTCTACGAGTTTAGTACCAAAGATGATATTTTATATAGTGGTGCTAGATCACATTTTTATAATGTTGCCTTTCCATGTATTGAATTAATGAATCCATTATGTACTGTCAAACTGTTTGTGTGTTGTTGTATTCATTGTAACGTGTTCACTACTTATTAGAGATGGGCTCGAGTCCTAAATAAAGGAGATAACATCTAACGATACAAGTCTATCCTTATCTCAAGAATATCTTAGCTTATCGCTAATACTCTCCCTCAAGGTGGTTCGAAGAGATTTCGAACGCCCATCTTACCAAGTAGGTAATGAAACTGTTGTTTTTCCAACGGCTTGGTCAGTATGTCCGCCAACTGGTCTGTTTTTCTAACATGACGTGTGGCAATTAAGACATCTTGAACTGCATCGCGAATAAAATGACAGTCCACTTCTATATGTTTGAATTTTTCGTGAAATATCGGGTTTGCTGCAATATGTAGAGCAGCTTGATATCACAATATAAGGAAGTAGGTGACAGTTGTCGAATGACAAGACTTTTCATTAGCTCGATGATCAACTTAAGTTCGCAAAGAGTCATGGCCATGGACCTATACTGAGCTTCGGCTGACAATCGTGACACAACCTGTTGCTTCTTGTCTTCCAAGAAACAAGTGACTCTCCGAGCATGATGACATAATGGGTGAGTGATCTTCTGGTCAGTGGACAGGCGGTCCAATCTGAGTCACAATAGGCAGAGAGGGTGAGGTTGTTCTTCGCACTTAAGAAGATACCTTGACCTGGATCATTTTTGAGATATCTCACTACTCTGAGAGCTGCTTCCCAATGTCTGAGGCGCGGTTTTTGAAGAAACTGAGCCAGTGTGTGAACAGCGTAGCTAAGGTCCGGCTTTCTTACCGTTAGGTAAACTAGGCGTCCAATAAGTCGTCTGTACTTAGCAGGTTCAGAGTACAATTGTCCTTTGTCCTGAGCCAAGGTTTGTTTTGTTACATCGGTGTATCTACAAGTTTGGACCCGAGAAGACAACATTCAGTGATGATATCGAGTGCATACTTTTGTTGTGAAAGATAAATACCATCGTTATTCCTTGAAACTTCAATGCCAAGAAATTATTTCAAGACTCCCAAATTCTTCATGTGAAACTTGCGACTGAGATACTCTTTGAAGTGAGTAATAAGAGTAGAGTCATCGCCACCGATAATGAGGTCATCAACGTAAATGAGGGAATAAATGATGGAAGATCTTTTCTTGAGCGTGAACAAAGAATAGTCTGAGAAATTATGCTGAAACCCGAAGTCTCTCAGTGTTGTAGACAATTTCGCGAACCAACATCGCGGTGCCTGGCATAGACCATAAAAATATTTTCTTAGTTTGTAGATCTTGTTCGGAGATGATGTTGGAAATCCATGTGGGAGTTTCATATAAACTTCATCATCGAGATCAGCATGAAGGAATGTGTTGTGCACATCCATTTGAAATAGTTTCTAGCCTTTAGCTGCAGAGATCTCCAAAAGAATTCGAACCGTAGTCATCTTGACTATATGTGCGAAAGTTTCTTTGTAATCGACGCCCTCCTATTGTCGATTCCCCAATACAACAAGTCGAGCTTTGAAGCGCTCAACAGTTCCATCGGATCGATACTTGATTCGAAAGATCCACTTACATCTGATTGCTACTTTTCCTGGAGGCAAGTCTGTAACATCCCAGGTGTGGTTGATGCCGAGTGCATCAGCTTCAACAATAACAACATTATTCCATCTAGGATCACGCATGGCTTAATTATAGCTGATTGGTTCATGTTCAACAACTACTTTTGCGAGATAAGCCTGATACACATGAGATAAATGATGGAAGGAGACGTAGTTAGCTAAGGGATAAGGATTCTTACTTGAGGATAATGATGCTGAGTCGGTGGGAAGAGAAGCGTGATGGGGATCTTGAACTTGGGCAGCGTATGTAACATAAGGCTTGAGTAGTACATATGTCTGTTTCTGTCGTCTTCCTCTACTGAGTTTTTTTTCAGTGTTTGGAACGAAAGATTATGAGGATGGTATAGCGTCTGTTGGAGGATCAGTCGGAGTAATAACTTCCCATGAGGAAGATTCGACTTAAGTAGTTTGTGCTTGTTCTGTTTCAGCATAAAAAATCGCAGGATGAGGTAAGGTAAAAACAGCTTGATCTTCCCGTTTAATGTCTAGAGAGGATTCAATGTATGTGAACTTTTCTTCATGAAAAATTACGTTTCTCGATATGAACGTTTTTCTGCCTGAAAATCAGAAACAAGCTAGCCTTTCTTTCCTATAGGATAACCGAGGAAAATACATATGGTGCTGCATTCATCAAATTTGACTCTGTTTCTTGTTATCTTGCGAGCAAAACAGAGATTCCCGAAGGTCCTTATGTTTTCGTAGGAAGGAGCTTTATCATGGAACAGTTCGTAAGGAGTCTTATAATCCAGAATTTTGTTGGGTGTTCTGTTTATTAGGTACGAAGATGCAAGAACGCTTCCCCAGAAGCGTATTGGAAGATTGGCTTGAAACATCAAGGCTCGAGCCATATTAAGGATGTGCATGAGCTTGTGCTCTACTCGTCCGTTCTGCTGCAGTGTTTGGACACATGATGACTGATGAATGACGCGTTGTTCAACGAAGAATTGACAAAGACAAATGACCTCTGGTCCATTATCGCTTCTAACGATTTTGATCTTCTTGTTAAACTGTGGCTGGACGGATGTAAGTAAAGAAAATTTTAACTGCCATTGGTGCTTTCTTCTTTTCTAGTAACTGAATGGTCCAAACCGCTCGAGAATAACCATCTACGACTGTCAAGAAGTAACATGAGCTGTTTAGAGAAGGAGTTTTGTAAGGTCCCCATAGGTCGCAGTGGATGAGAGAAAAAATTTCATCAGCTTTATTATAACTTTGAGAAAAAACACCACGGGTTTGTTAAGCCCGAACACAAATGTCACAAGACTTTACGAAAGCTCCTACATTATGAGAAAATCCTCCAATATCTGATAAACTAGAAAGCACAGCCGATGGGTGTCCTAAATGGCGATGCCATAATTCTCATGTTTGGAGTCGTACAGCAAAACCCGCTATTATGCCAGTGTAGTGGTAGACTCCATCACGCTCTTCACACCCACCAATTAAAATCCCGAAGCTAGGTCATGTATCACACAAAATCTTTTGATAAAGAACACAAAACAAGCTATGTCACGTAATAACTGAGCAACATAGATGAAGTAATGGATAGGTGTGGGGCATACGTTTGTGATTACAAGACGTTGTCCTAAGTATAAGTTGTCGTGTTTTATTGCCCAAGTGATTATGTTGCCATTTGGTAAAGATATCAGAAAAGCTTGTATGGTTGAGATGTGGGTAAGAAAATTGATGTCTCCGGTCATATGATGAGAGCCGCCAGAATCTATAATAATATCATATTTTATGTATTTACCGTACAAGTATAACTTGTTTCTCTTACCCGAGAGTTTTTCAGTTGTGCTCTGTTTCTGGCTATTCAGGAAATTTGCCTGCGACATCCATTGATCTGCAGTGAAGTTGGGAATGGCTTGTGTTTGTGATTCAGATTCACGAGCTGTTGTGTTATTTGCTCGAAAACCTGAGCCACGACCACCGCGTCCTCTTCCTTGTACACGTCTAACATTAAAGCAACCATTAACTACCCTAAATTCAATTCAGACGAGAAGCTATTTCATTTCAGACTAGAAGCTACACCATTTCATTTCAAACCACAAGCTACACCACATCATTTCAGACCAGAGGATAGACCATTTCAGTTCACGTCAGATGAAAGAATAAGACTAACCTGTATTGTTGCGAACTCCTTTGTCCGATGACCCTTGCTCAGCTGTAGAGAGTTCATCCATCTAACCATCTGACGACACAAACACATAAAACATAAGAGAGAATCAATAGAAAGGAACCAACACAACAAACAATCAAAACTGAGAACAAACGATGCGGTAAACAAATCAAATATGATCCATCCATCTAAACAAGCAAGATATATAATCATTCATGACACATAATCGAACACAACAAACAAATTACAATTGATCCATCCATCTAAACAAGCAAGATACAACAAAAAATCAAAACATAAACTTTACCTTTCAATTCCAGGAGAGACACCGAGAGAGTGCTCCGTCGCCGTCAGGAAGAGCCACCCACAGGCAGAATCAACAGAACAAACAAATAAAACTTGTGATCAGACCAAGAATAATCATAATCTACGACATGCATAAACTCGACAACAACCGCGTTACCTTTCGGTTTTAGGAGTTGCACAGAGAGAGAGGTTCGTCGCCGTCGAGGAGAGCCACCGCGAGAGACTGCACGGAGAAGAGCAGAGCTACCGACGGAGACGTCGCGGAGAAGAGCAGAGCCACCGACGAGAGGAATCGAGAGAGAGAAGGCCAAAGCGTTTCGTCGGTGATAAACCATGAATTTGACCCATTTTCATCCATGGTTTATAGGTGTTTTTACTAATAATTATTATATTATAGAGTCTATTTATTATATTTATAAGATCAGGAGTGATTTGGAGATAAGTGATGATTTTGGAGCATTTTGGAGATATTTGGAGCAAGCACCCGAGATGACCATCGAGCTCGACCATCGGTCGATATTGGAGAGGAATAATCGATCGATGTTCATATCAGCAAGGTTTTCTAGGATTTTGATAGATTGGAGAGAAGATCCAAAGTTATAATTTGTGATTGGAACTCCATTAATATCTATTTACTATTCTAATGAAGTTTTCTTACCTAATTGCTATTATGAATTGCTTAGCCATGTCTGAGTAGTTCTATTGTTAGATTTTAGGGTTTAAATAGGTTAGGAGGGATTAGCCCCAACTATAGATTGCTGAGTTGTGGTAATTGTCATTAGGAATGTTCATTAATGCATGTCTCTAGATTAGCTACCTAGAACCTTCCCTAGGATTGATAGATCGAGAGCTTCATTCTCATTCTGAAAACATTCTAACTGAGCTAAGTTTCTTGCTATGAGTAAGGCGAGAGCTGATCTAGTGAGCTTAATAAGCATTCATTCAACCCGCGCATAAAGCTTAACTAGAAGCACGTCGATCGATATCATTATTGAATAATCGATCGACGGAGCGAAAGGTGTATCGATCGATATCCCTATAGGATCATTGATCGACACTTTCTATTGATCGACATACAATAGTTGAGATCACTAGATCTAGTTAATAGACAAGTTCAAACATTTCGAACGCTGATGAACTTGTTGACTAAGTAGTTGAGCTTTAAATTATCATGCATGCAACTCATTAGGCATCTGTAGGATTATGATCCCAAGTTTCCTGAATAAAAACCCTAAGTCTAACTATTTCCCTTTTAAGCACCAAAACCTCAATCAACCTTTTGAACAAATACTTGTTCAATATAAAACTGCAATTTACATTTAAATCTCTGAAACCATCTAGCTTAACAAATCATATTAGATTTCTTAGGTTCCCTAGCTCCCTGTGAATTTGATCCATAAGTACTACAACTCGAACTCTTATTTGAGAGAGTATAAATCACTTCTTAGGGTAATTTGAGTGGTATCAGTCGGCGACAGGAATCGATAGAGATGGAACGCCGACGAGAGATTAATCACCGACGAGATCCACCAAGGAAGACGTCGCGGAGAATCAAGGAGCCACCGATGAGATGAATCGGCAGAGAGACGCTTTCGTCAAGGAGAGGATTCGAGAGAGAGAGAGAGAAGCCGAGATGGTCGATACAACACCTTCTCCTCCAACCACTCTTGTTTCGCCACCTGTCACTAAGGGACGTCTCTTGCAGTTCAAAAATAAGAGACGTGTCTTGGTCCTTTTCTATTTTGCATTTACTTTTTAATCACAATTAATCTAAGAGACTTATGTCAAACACCCCGTTAATGGTGCTCTTATAGCTCCTAATAAAGACACTTTTTTAACTTTTCTCTTTCTTTGCTAACTAAAGAGAACTAAGTTACAACTTAGTAGGACCCAGTTTTATGCCACTTGACACTTCTCCAAAAATAAATGCACACTTTCGTTCAAAAAAATGCACACCTTAATTCATTTTTGCTTCTCCTCTATTTTCTTCCTCTGTTTCATTCCAATTTCATCCATTCCTCTGTTGTCTTCTTCATAAAGCTTTTTGTGAACAAAGAACAAAACTTTGCTCGAACTGAAACGGGATATTTGAGATTGGTATAGAATAACGAGTACTTAGAACGAAGAAACAAGTGCTACGACAGTCTCGGGACTGTAGCGACAAAAAAGGACTAGCCTTTGGCGTCCGGAAAAGAGAGAGAGACAGAGAGCGTGAGATGTATGTCTCCCGCATTCTTTGGCCCTATAAGAACAGAATCAAAAGGAGGGCTTTGCGCTTACCCTGCAAGAATCTGATAAACTCCAACTTAATCCTGATGCCAGAAACATCTTTCATCCGCACAGTTTCAAGCCTGGTTTGTAGTAGAAACAATCCCTTTCGAAAAGGTCGGAACTTTCTTCTTCTAGAGGAAATAGTTGGATTGGTGAAGTCTAAAAGAACAATCCAAAAGACATGATTCCATAAGAGGATGAATTGTAGAATAGCAACTTCTGGTCACATAAAAAAACTTAGGAAGAAAGAATTAACATACCGAAACTTTGAGTTCTTTAAGGTTAGGAGAGTGAGTGACCAAATGAAGAAGAACTAGTACCTCATTGCCATCTTCAAAACTTACTTGGTAAAATTCTATAGTCTTAAGATGAATGTTAGTAATTGGAAGCCTTCCCAGGCCCTCTCCTATGATCAAGTACTAAAATCAAAGAAAGATATATATACATCACATGGGCTAGTTTCTTGTCAGGTTGCTCTTTTACATTCTTTGCTTGTTGTGTACGGTAGTATGCAGTTTAAGACATCTCATTTGTGATGTTGGTTTCATTTGTATTCTTTTAAATATTAACAAGTATTCAGTACTTACATACATACTAACATATAAATATCTAGACAAATAAATATGAATGCTTAATCGAAAATTATAAGATTTCTTTGTGTACATGTGGATAACAAAAATTATTTGTACACATGGATTCTATATGTACACATGGATAGTAAGAACTATGTATACATGTAGATATAAAAAATTATGTGTACACATTGATACTATTTTGATCGTACTATATCCATCAATTTTAGTGCTTTTGGTAAAGTTGCAAAATAAACAATCTCAAAAGCTCTTTCGAAGATATACATTTCTCCGATCTATCAGTTGTTATCAATACATATGATTAATGATAGATGACATAAAACTTCTAATTCATAGAGAAGAATCAAGCTTTAAAAATGACACTACAAAGTGAATAGTAGAAAGTGACTCAGAATATTATAAATAAGTGAAATGTGATTCTGAGTATGTTATAAATAAGTGAAATGTGACCCTGACTGTAATTCTTTCTAGATAACATATATCACAATGAAATGCTTATTATATTAGAAGGCTGTTATTCAAAGCCTAGTGGAAAATTCGTACCGAATTCTGAGAATCATTAGCTGTTTCAGCAAAAGGATTGGTTTGAAAAGTAAACCTCTTTGGGGATACTACTAACCCAATCATCATGTCTATATCAAATATATATTTTTAAATCGTAAATGATAATTTAGTGGACTAATATTGTAAAACGCTTGTCTAACCATGAAGTAAATGTTGTTACCTTATCAACGTTTTTCTCAGATAAAGGATTCTAAATTGAAAACTTGAATGAGCCAGCCAATATTATCAATATTCATGTATATAAAAAAATTAGGATCAGAAGTCTAACAGCGATGGTCGAAGCTGTTCAGCATGTCGTTACGATTATCGCTCCTAAGAGTAACTGTAACATGTGCTACCATCTGGCACTCGTTCTGAATCTTCTGATTCATTGTGGAAATATTGGTCGTGTTAAACGATTATGAGCTAAATCACATAAACAGCAAAATATGCACTATCTATATATAGGCAAATTCTATGATCTTGTTTGCAAAAGCGACTGATTATAAATTAGTATATAATTAAAATGAGATATGTTCGAAACTACGCTAGACGCTAGTCGGGCGGCGAATGTAGGCCTAACGAGTTATCAAAAAATCGGAGAGTATTCGGGAAGTACGCGGGGCCTAGTTTTTAGTATAATTTATTGTATTCATAATATGTTTAACAAATGAACATAAAAATATAAAAATTCTTAGACATATTTATATAACATTTAGCAGTTTTTCAGTACATATCTGATTCAAAAACCACAAAAGAACTTCCAACTCATGGGATAAACAAAAATAGATTGTCTTCATCGTGAGACATAAAAAAAATAGTAAGAGAATTGCAAGTCTTCATTTTTTTATCTTCAAAGATCAAGTAAGTGTTTTAAGAGTTAGCTCTTCTTGTAAATAATTTTAAATAATTTAATCAAGTTTACGATAGCGATGGCAAATACAAAGATACAATATCAAATTTTGAATAATTCCATTGGCTAGTAACGAACCAGTAAAAGCTGACTCATGCCTCTCTAAATTTAAAAAATGAAATAATAAATAATGAGAAAGAAGTCAAACATAAATGATATAACCAACATCCCACATCGACAACGACGAAAGAAATGATACTGCGGGTGTTCTATAAATGTAGAGACTCTCTCAGCATTACAGCTTGCGGATTGGGCTTTTTCTAAAGGCCCAGAAATTTGCCTAAAGTATAAAATTTGCCATATTAATCGGTTAAAACTCGAGCAAAAATCAGGAATAGTATCGATTTTTTTTCACTACAAGAAAATTAGCTTATTGTGACGAAATTTTAAGACTATAATTATCCGTAACAAATTTGTGATGTATTAGAGACAATTTTGTGACTACTTTTTTATATCACAAATTAGTAGCTTGTTTGTCACAATGTTTTGACTGATTATGGCGTAACCAATTTTGGTCACAAATAATTACAAAAGTGTGACAAAAATAGGAGACGTAATAAGTGTGACAAACTTGTGACTGTAGTTATTGTTGCATCCGTAACGAATTTGTGGCAGACTCCCGAGTTTCAATTTGTGACAATAGAAAGACTTATCGTTACTAACTAATTGTTTAATCAAAACTCTAAATTCCAAATAAAAGTTTTGAAACCCTAAGCTATAAACAGAAAAAGTAATTACTTTAATACATTGATCCAAAGCTAAGATTCAACGTTTACAAAAGAATTCTAATTTTTCATATGTTATTTTCAAAATTTTACTTTAATCTTCAAACCTTAATCAAAACCCAAACTCTGTATTCCAATTTCTAAATTAAAAATTCTAAACCTTTAACTTTAAATTCTTAGGCATTAGATTTAAATCATAAACCATAAAATAAAATATGCCTATTACTTGTACATAAATAAAACCAATATATAGATCTTGAACTATCTAAACTCAAATCTAACCCTAAGTTATAAACAATAAATTTTAAATATACTAAAATGTAACCCTGATTATATAAAAACTTCAAAATCTAAAATTTACACCAGTTTTTAAATATAAATAATAGAAATTTGAAAATTTAAAGGAAAAATAAATAAATATTGTTTGGTTTAAAATTTATTCATGTTATATGTCTAAATATCACAATTCACAACTAATCACAATTTGTCACCCTTTTTTGACAACAAAGATAGATTTTATTCAAATAGTGAATGAGTAATACAATTTGTCACTTTTATTATATATCACAATTGCTAAAATAAAAGTATGGCCATAAAATTTTGACTGAATTTTTTTTTGTTCCCCCGATTTAATTGTGTAACCCGCCGCCACAAATATATCCTAAAACCCTAATTACTCTTACAATAACTTTTTATTTTTCTTGTTTAATTCGCCTCCATTATCTCTCTCTCTTTTCCTTCGGTTTCGTTCTTAGATCGTATCTCGTTTCTTAATTTTTCAGTCTTGTTCAGTTGCATGTAAGAATTTTGGGCAGTGGTTAGAAGAGGAGATGTGTTTCTTCAATCTCTCCAGCAGTGGTAAGAGATCTTCGCATCCAATGTTAATCTTCGTTTTGTTGTGTTTGATGCAGACATTTGCATGTCGACTCAGCTTACTTTGATAGCAATTAGATCCTTTTGTTTTACGTAATATTAGAGATTTTCCTGCCAATTTCAGTTTACTTTGAATTTTGAGATGAGAAAAGTGAATCGATTCCAGTTTTTGATTCTTCTCGGCCGAGCATAGTTTGATACTTTGATTTTCTACATTTTTGCTCTTAAAATTGTTTTGTTTATTTAGATATATGGACCTTTCATACCAGGTCAATTCAGCGAGATGAAGAACCTAAACCAGTGGAAACACAAGTTCATGTTCTATTGTCGTTACTTTATCTCAGTTTCACCACGCTTGAATTTCCTGGTGAGAAGATTTATTTATCTTTAAAAGTAGTTCTATTGTGATAACGTTGTTATGCTGCGAGAATGATTAGGTTTGAATATTGCAGACTGAGAAAATTTAATATAATTTTTTAAATTGTTGCAGACGCTATTCTGGTTAGCCTTTCAACAGTCAAATACCAAGATGAGAATTGATCTGAGGCTACAATACGAACGCTGGAAGCACATCTCTCACTGTTTAATCAGGATCCATAAAAACTACGATCTTTTGCTGAGACACAATTTGCACATTATTACTATTCTAAGATGACCGCCCTGCTCGGCAAGAAAGTTCAGATTGTTTGGGATGATATATTGGTCTGCCACAGCTAATCAAGTGTTCTACCTTCGAATGTGATGGTGGTGGAAAACGCAGCATCAATGATCTGCAACAGCGGTGGTGTTGGCCGGTACGGCCGAGACGACAGAATTAGATGTATTGATTTATTGTTTTCTTTTTATCTTTAATTTAATTATTTAATTAATTTTATTTATTTGTATTACAAAATATTATTCGAAAAATAAATAGATTTTGTTATTATTTTTAAATTTAATTTATATGTACATTTGATTTTATTTTTTAATTGTATATTTTATAATTAAATTACGGCATATAAAAGCATTAAAATGTATGGTCACAAAGTAGCGTTTTGTTACATATTTTTTGTAACAGTGAGATACAAAATTGGTACGCTGTGTTTGTTACAAATTACGACTGTCTGAGACAATTTGGTTAGTAAGTAATCATGACACTATTACGACGCTTTCGTTCTGTCACTAAATGTAACAAATTGGTTACCGAATATATTTGTCACAAAACTTGTGACATTTTTGTTACGTAAAAAAATTTGTGACGCCGGTATTGTAACCATTAACATTTGGTCACTAATTTGTCACAATATCATTATTGTGAAGAAAATACTTTTATTGCGACCAATTTTTTTGTCACAATATGTTAATTTTTTTTGTAGTGTTTGTTTACGCGGCCGATTAATGGTGGCCCGACTAGGTGATCCGCTTTGGCCATAATCGCCACGGAACACATGCGTCTAGCGCCTAGGCGGGCGAATAATCGTCTAGGCGCCCGCGTTTTTGAACAGGGGATATTTTATATGTAACCGAAAATATTAATTAAGATGCAGAGTCATACATAGACATTATCAATTTGACATGACGACATTCACTGATGGATCAGATCAAATTAAATAGTATAAGATAAATTAGATTTTGTCTGGAGGTAGTTTAAATAATTCCAACAGTCAAATGTTATTGTCAAATTTTGTGAGAACATGCGAGTCTGCTAGAAGAAGTGTGTGCATGTAGGAAGTATCTGTGAGCAAGTTCTGCATCAAGCCACCTCTTTGCCTGGCCAAGGCCCAAGCTAAGCCTCTTTAAGACAATACGACAGAAAATGCTCAATCAATATAAAGAATTAACATATTGAACTTTCATGTTTTGCCCGAAATCTTACATACTTAACACAATCTGACCATGAAATTATATATAATTGGTTGTATTTACTTCTTTGTAGTCACCGCCATTAACGGTTGCTAAGAGTCACCATTTGTATCTGATCAGTGTTACCAAAACGTATTTTAATGTTTCTGCAGCTGTTTTAGATAGTGTAGAAATGATATGAAACATATATTGGATTAGTTAAGAGAAAGGGTCATCGTCTCTTAATTCTTTATAGATTAGAGTTCAGACTAATCATATATAAAATGCAACGGCATACTCATTACGTGTTAGTTCTTTAATCTCTTAAGTGGTAAACGAAATGAACATGGTTTCCGTAGAAAAATATTGAAAAAGCATTGGATAGCTTAAAGGGTATAGCCGTTTTTTCTTTCTTAATCTTATTTCAGTGATAAAGATTAAATTCAATAAGACCAATATGGTTGTTGTCGACAAGTGGTAAGAGCTTAGTACTTATATGTGGAAATAAAAGTTTGGATATCGAAAGTGTCACTATTTTTGTGTCGTTGGTCTTCACTGGGTCCTTGCAAAAATAAATATCGGGAAGAAAACTCTAAGACGAGTAATAACAAATTAATACCGGCTTAAGTGATACAGTTAAGCGTGAATTCTCATAAGACACGTAGAATTGTCGGTTGTAGAATCGTCTCTAGTATTTTTCAGAGTTTGTAATATCATAATATATCCAGTACTAAAAAACAAATTAAAACATATATGTGACTATGGATACAATTGTTCAAAAAAAAAGTGACTATGGATACGGATGTATGAGTTAGCCCTGGGACGGATCCAGATATCCGGGAAATTTAGGGTATCCGGATCCGGATCCGTAGATTTAATATCCGGATCCGGATTCGTGGTTTCCGGATATCCGAGTTTCGGATATCCGTCTCGATATTCTATTATCCGCGGATATCCGGATCCGGATCCGGATCCGTCAAAATAATTAAAAATAATTTTTTTAACAAAAAATACAATTTTTTTAACAAAAAATACAATTTTTTTACACAGTAGGCTACAATGGATCAGTACATGGCTATTTCAAGGGTAGGAGAGGGCTCAGGCAAGGAGATCCTCTCTCTCCATATCTCTTTGTCATAGCCATGAACAACCTTTCTCACTTACTTAACAACGCAGCAAGGGACTTTAGACTGGACTATCATCATAAATGTCGGGATGCTAAACTAACTCACTTGAGTTTTGCAGATGACCTTCTCATCTTCATTGACGGGTCCATCTCTTCTCTTCAGGCAGTGCTTCAGATCCTTAAAGAGTTTGAATTGCGCTCCGGACTGGCTGTTAGTGTTCAAAAGTCAAGTTTCTTTGCATCAGGTTTATCCCAAGCGGAAATAGATGCTATTCAGGTTTCTACTGGAATGCCAATTGCCTCTCTCCCAGTGAGATATCTTGGTGTACCTCTATCCTCTTCAAAGCCTACTCTCTCTCACTGTGAAGTACTCATTCAGCAGATTAAAAGACGTCTTTCCTCCTGGAGCGCTAAATCCCTCTCTTTTGCTGGACGTCTACTCCTTATCAAGACTGTGATATCAGGAATCAACACCTTCTGGTGTTCCTCGTTTATATTGCCAAAGTCGGTGATCAAGAGAATCAACTCTCTTTGTGGTATTTTCCTATGGAAAGGAGATGTGGAGGGTCATCATACTGCGCGAGTTTCATGGGAAACAGTAACTAAAGAAAAGAGTCAAGGAGGACTAGGAGTCAAGGATTTGTATACCTGGAACAGAGCTTGCACGTTGAAGCTTATTTGGCTGTTGTTCTTTCAATCGGGTTCAGTTTGGGTGGCGTGGTTCAAGACGGAAATCCTGTCAGGGAATCTGAGCAACTTCTGGACAGTTAAGCCTAATAGAAAGTACTCTTGGCTAACTAATAAGTTAATCAAAATGAGAGATGTAATGTTTACCTGGATTAAACTTAAGATTGAGAGTGGCAGAGACTGCAGATTCTGGACAGATAACTGGTACCCGGAAGGAAAGATTTGTGAACTCATGACAGGAGGTAGAAGAACTAGGCTTGGTATAAGACAAGATGCAACCATCGCAAGCTTGTATGACAATGGTCACTGGCTTCTGCCACCGGCAAGGTCTGAAAATCAAGTAAGCATTCTTGCTTTCCTCTCTGGCCTGACAATATCTACTGCTGATGACTTCTACGTTTGGGAAATTGATAGAATAGTTAGCGCAAAATACACTACTGGGCTAGTTTATCAAAAACTGAGAGGAGACTATACTCATATACCTTGGACTAAAGCAGTGTGGATTAAAGGAGGCATTCCTAAGCATTGTTTTATGGTGTGGCTGGTGGTTCTGAACCGCTGCCCAACTCGCAATCGTCTCCAGTCCTGGGGTTTGCAAACTGATACTAACTGTCTTCTCTGTGGTCTTCATCCAGAGAGTCGAGATCACCTCTATTTTGATTGCCCTTACTCGTGGGAACTATGGTCAACTATGGCCACAAGATTCACTTTGAATCCTTTGAGGACATGGGATCGCTCACTAAGTCAGATGCACACACTCTCTGGTAACAGATTCCGGCGTCGTCTTCTCCTGCTAGCCTGGCAAGCGATCATCTACTGGGTTTGGGCTGAAAGAAATTCTAGACTTCATCGACACACTTTCCGATCTCCTGACGTGTTGCTCCGTCTTGTTGATTGTCAAATTAAAGACCGCATCAACAGTCTCCGGGAAGTCAACCCAACAACTTGTTCACAGCTCCTCCAATTATGGTTTCTTGCTTGTGATCCTACCATCGTCTCCGCTTGATTGCTCCATTCTCCGTCTCGTTATTTCTCATCAAACGTTTCCAAATCCGTTTTGGGCTAAACTGCAATGGGTTTCTTAACTATGGGCAATATTTTGTTTTTATTAACTGGGTCTTGTTTTGTAACTGAAGATCATATGGGCTTCTGAACCTTTTTCTATTTTTCTGCGTTTAAATTAATGAAAGTCTTTTCAAAAAAAAAAAATAAAATATCAAATAATTTTGTCGAACACGATAAAAACAAAAGCATACATGGATTAAAAACAATAGAACAAATTAAATAATAATTTTTGTGCGTGTGTGTATTATTTTAGTTACCTTTAGCGCCGCTAAAGTGTGAAGTCAAAGTATTGACAAAAGTTATGGTAAACAAGAACGTGGAAAATTTAAAATCATAATTCATTGTGATTACGATGAAAAGAATCTTGGACATTTTGTACGCACACATACGTTCAACTAGATATAGTTTTAGTCTTGGTCTAGTCTCCCATGGGCGGGGTATTACTTGTCTAATTTTGGTAATGCAACGTCTTCAAAAATAGAGTCACATAGTTTGGAGATAAATTCTGAGAGCATATTATAAGTTGATCAATCGTCTGCTGATTACCAAACATTGGACGTCGATAATATAATATAAATAGCAATACCACTAAGATTCAAATTCGTATAATTAAAAACAAAATCATTTAACAACCAACAAAAGAAAAACTCATTATACTAAAAAGAATATCTTATCCTATCGAGTGTGAACACAAATAGTTAGTGTATATGCTGAACTTAACAAGTTTCTATATTACGCACTAAATCTATAATTGACCCGTGAGATAAAGAAGACCCGTAAACAAATATATTATTGAAAAAATTAGTATAAAAGGATGGAAATTAGTGGAATAATGGTCCTGTTCTATATAATATCCCTGACCATTTCGTGACAGGACAATAGCACCAAACCCAATCTTGTTCTACGAATCTATGATCTATCATTCCCTACGTGCTATTGCGACTTTAGTGTTCGATACGGTTATGTTCTACAACGCGTTATCGAACCAAAAAACATATTTATGTTGACATTTCATATTTTAATTTTGATCAAACACAAAATTCATACTCTATGCTCATATTATATCATTTTACTTCTTAGAATTTAGCACCAGGCAATAATGTTTCTTCCTGAAAATCTATGAAGTACACTTCTTATCATTTTTTCAAAGTCAGCTCTTACTTTTATAAAACAAATTCTAGGATTATATACTATTTTTACGTAAAAAAGAATACGATCTATTTATATATAAAAAGGAATACGATCTATTTATAAGTACATTTAACTAATTATGTGCATGGTTGGCACATGGAAAATTAATGTTTACTATACTCTTTTCGTTTAAATTAAATGTTGTTTAAGAAACTGTTTATGCTTAGTGTTTTTTTTTATGACAAAGGGATTATTTATGCTTAGTGTTTCTTTA
Organism: Brassica oleracea var. oleracea; assembly: GCF_000695525.1. Taxonomy (NCBI): domain Eukaryota; kingdom Viridiplantae; phylum Streptophyta; class Magnoliopsida; order Brassicales; family Brassicaceae; genus Brassica; species Brassica oleracea. Next base: position 30,950,071 of record NC_027748.1, on the reverse strand, counting down.
TAAATTTATATTTTTATCTTAAAAAGTAAATAACGAAATAATTGCAAATTTATTTATATTTATAATTTGTGTGAACATAATAAATAATATATGAACTGAAAAAATGAAAAACACCAACTTAAACGTGGATAATTTTTTCCAATTTTAAAATGAAAAGATAATCAGTGTTTTTAAATTCAGATTAGTCCAGGGATCGAATTTGGTTAAACCGTCAACGTATCTCAATTGAATAAATACAAAACGAAAAATAGTTGAGCGGATAAATTCTTCATAGAAAAATGACAAAAATCGAAATCAATAAACCGAATAAAACCAAAATTTATTTATAATACACTGTTTTAAATTAATTTTGTTATTTATTGCTTTTGTTTGAAACTAATATAGTAAAGTTTATGGAAAAGAACGCTGCTACAAATAAACCTTAACATTTTTATTATACAATATTTACAATTTATGCTTGTAGATCTTTAAAGTCAATATATGAGCACTCATATTTTCTTCCTTTGATTTATATTTACATTTTATTTTATTATTGTTTATATTAAATTATAATAATTAAATTTAACTATATTCGTAAAATTTGAAAAAGATAAATAAGAAAACATATATTAAGATTTTTATTATGTTATTAAATTCAACCGAAGTACCGAACAAGACTAATTTTGATCAATACATTTTGATCCATGACTCGAAAACTTTTTCTGTTCGGTTTTATGTCTGGTTTTAAAAATATTAAAGATAATCTGTTCAAATGTTTTTTTTTGAAAAACAATCTGTTCAAATGTTTAAAAATATAAATCTTCAAAACTGCATTCAATGATCTATACTTATGTGATTCATTCTTTTCCAGATTAAACAGTCAATGATGACATGCTTTCACATTATCACTATTCCTCTATTTTGCATTAGTTTATACATTACACTATTAATTTATTGATTAGGCGACATAGCTTGGCAACCACTTCTCTTCAGCCCTCTGCTTGCTTTTAAATTAAATTTATATATTAAGATTTTTATTATGTTATTAAATTCAACCGAAGTACCAAACAAGACTAATATATATAGATATACAGTACTCTCTCCGTTCCACAAAGATAGACTTTTTAGAAGAAAAAAATTGTTTCAGAAAGATGTATTTTTTGTGTTTTCTATGAAAAAATTGTAAACTAACTTTATTGAATTACTATTGGTTAAAAGTTAATTTTGTTTTTTTAAAGTGATCTATACTATATTAAAAGGAATATATGAGCTCCTCTTAGCTATGCCACGTCGGATCAAAAAATCATCCAATCAAATTTGTCTTTACTGCCATGTCATCTGCGGCTTGAGTAAAAAAAAAAACCCTACGACTCGCATCGACTTCGTCTTCTCTGTTTCCTTTTCATCAAAGCTTCTAGAGATTCGATTAGGTTTTGAATTTTAAGACTCTCTATTCAATTGGTCTTTGTGATCGGATTGGGTATGGCTCAAGCTGTAGAAGAATGGTACAAACAGATGCCGATAATAACCCGGTCGTACTTGACGGCGGCTGTTGTTACCACCGTGGGATGTTCTCTCAAGGTATATACGCTTCCTCTTTCTCTGTTTTCCGTTTCTCCATCCCTATTCGTCCTTTCCGAACCTGAGAAACGTGAACGGAGATGGTACCTTTGTCATTATCTCAACATAATCTCTGGCCGCCGGAATCTGTATCTCCGGTGTTTCGGGGTTACGTAACCGCCACATCGAAACACGCCTGCGACCATCTTCGCCGTCACCTCCAACTTGGCTTCCATATCTGCTCTTCCCTTCAGGTTCAAGCTAACTTTCTTCTCTTATATTTTTCTCCTAAAGTTTAGAACTTTGGAACAAAAAAGGTTTAAACTTTCTTCACCTGTGTGCTTTGTGATTAGCTCTTTTGCAATTCTAATTGTAAAAAGGTTTCAACTTTCAATCACGATCATAGCTGCTTTCAAGATTTATCTCATTTTGTCTTGGACTCTCTATCTCTCTGCTGCTTTTGACAGATACTGCTGCAAGTCTATGATGCTGCACGAACGGAGTTCTCAAGAAGAGTCGTTGTATTCAACAGGGCTAAGTTTCTTCACTCCAGAGATGATATCAGATCTTCGTTATCTGTATGTTTCTTTAGTGGATGAGAGAGTAGGATAGGTCCTAGAGGTGAGGAGGGGTCATCATCAAACCAGGAGACATCCAAGAGAAACACAAGCAGTGGACGGAGGTGGACCAATGTCCTCCTTGCCGTTAACGTTATGTAATGTGTTTAGTTCTTCTCTCTGTTACATGTAACAATAGATCATGTCTTTTGGTTTGAGATGTTGCATTAGATAAATGATTTAGGCTTATGGGTTTCATTCTTGTGTCATGACAGAATGTATATTGCACAAGTTGCATCCAATGGTAGAGTGCTGACATGGGGAGCCAAGGTATCATATTCAGAGACTTGATTAAATACAAGAGGGAAACAGTTTGATATCTGAAAATCTCTGTTCCATTTCTCTTAAGTCTATCTCCAATGATTTTTTTTGGTTCTTACGATAAGCCAACTCATCTAATAGCTTTTACAGATAAAACGTTGTTTGTTCTCTTCTCACCGCTTGCTCGAAACATGTATGTTAATTATTTTTTTTGGTCCTGTGGAATTTCAGGGCTTTGTTTTTTTTTTAGTAAGTTACAATGTTTAGATTAAGAGTTTTGGCCTTGTGTTTGTCCGCTCGAACCTGCAAAATCAGAGCTTTTTATGTGTTTTGTGTTTGTACTAATCTATATAGTGTATCAAAGGATTTTCTTGAGAGTATCTCCATATTTAGTGGCCTGAACAAAATGTTCTTTATCGAGATTATGTAGATCCATTATTTTCATTTCTTTGGAGTTGCACAAATGAACAGAGCAATCTTTTTCTAATATATAGCTTTGTGACATGTTTCTAGATTATTGTGAAGTTGCATCCGACATTAGAGGTAGTTCTTAACTTTGAAAATATTCTGGTTTTCTTTAATGGGTATCTTCATAGTGGTGGTCACTTTATTTAATGTTTTCACCATGGTTACAGGGAGAGTTTGATGCAGTGTTAAAATTTTCAGGCACCGTTAACAGATATGTGGAATATGTTCATAACTTCTTTCATGCTAGAGATTGTTGGGAGCTATCACTTAATTTTCTCTTGCATCTAACGAGTAAACATGATCTCCGTTGATTTAAATCAAGCAGTCCAGCTGTTGGATTTCCATTGAAGAGAATAAAAGTTTGTATGGGATAAATTTTCAATTGATCAGGATCTGTGTTGTTGGGTGAGTTTCAGAAAGCGGTAACGGGCATGGAAGGAGCTGATGTGCTTTCAAGTGCGAAGATGTTCTAAACGATAGAGGCCTGACCGATACAGTGATGACTGAATCAGTCTAAAGGATTTGTAAGCATCGCCAATTATAGAAATGGATACAACACCTTCCTTAATGACGCGAGTTATGTAATATTCATCTTACAAGCTCCAAAACGCATTTCTTGCCTTTCTAAAGGATCTATAGATCGTTTAAATTATTCTTATACTATAAATCAGGAGATCTGCCCAGATGTGTGGGTAGAGTAGAGATGGCTGAAGGCGCAGCTAGCTGATGAGATCATTTGTTTTAGCTGGGAGTATGATTATGTCAACTTCATGTTGTAACATGTATACGTTTGTGGAATAGATTTGCATTCTTTTAAAATCTGGTCAAGATACTGTTTTTTTTTAGTTAGACACGAGAGCAAGGTTAACAAGTTCAATTCAGCATTGTAAACAAAAGTCAAAGTTATAAATTGCACAAACCATTGTATTAAGGTTATTATTTGATTTATATAATTATTTGTGCACCCAGTTAAAAAAAGTTTGGCTTCACCCCTGCTCTCAACTATGTATAATAATTTTCAATAAGACTATGTATAATTGGCACTATCTTTAGAAATGTAATATTCAGAGAAAATAGTTTTAAATATAACGTTCCGCCGGTAGGACAGACAAACCCCTAGATATAGAAGAAAAAGAAAAAAAATATTAAGATAAATCATTTTATTACAATTTGTCGATAGTGAATGGAAATATTAAAGAAAAATATTTCAACTTCCAAGAGAATTATAATCCTCATTTGTAGTGAATATTTAGTTATACAAAACAAATTTGATCACGAAAAATTTCCAAAACCCTGGACATCCATTTGGTGCCCACTCTTATGTGTATGTAAAAAATATATAGAGGTAGTTTATAAATATATAAAATACTGTAATTAGTACTAAAATATATTTTTGTTTAAAATAACACATGAAAGATAATACTCTATTAAAATCATTTAAATAAAAATAAAATAAGTGTAGACAATAAGAAATTACATTCATTAAGTTAGATATCATTTTCAAAAATATACTTAATCAAAAATACTATACCGTTTGAGTTTATAGTTTAGTGATTATTGTTTAGGTTTAATATTTAGGGAATAAAATTAAGTTTACGTATGATTTTGTTGCTCGAGAAATAATTTAACGAATATATAAAATTAAATATCATACTTAAAAGTAGAATGTTAAATTCTTTATATAGTAGCGTCTTCTTCGAATTTTATTATATATACATATATACTTTAGAAAACTTTGAATCTTTTAATTATTTGGTTAATAGTTGTAATTTTTAAAAGCCCAAACTATTTTTAATTATTTATTTATCAGATTATATGATATGTTATATAAAACAAAAATATTTTTGAAATAGTTTTACTATAATTGGTACTAGAATTTTTTTAAAATATCAATTTAATCAAATATAACCTAAATGTAACAAATCAAAATATATAATCCGCGCGTAGCGCGGAAAAAGACTCTAGTCATCTTAAAATTAGCTCAAAATTGATGTGAAAGTGCTCTCGACTAATTCAATTTTATGTTAATGCCTTCAGCTAAAATCTCTCTTAGATCCGCCCTTGATATTTATTCCCTGAAGTGAATTTTTTTTATAGCTCTTCATGTTTTCTAGTCCCTTGCGTTCATATTTGAATTTGGAAAAATCTATACAAATTTGAATCATTTAAATAGTCCCCAAGTACAAGTACAGTAGAATCTCTATAAATTAATAATGCTGGAACTTTGAAATTTTATTAATTTATAGAGATGTTAATTTACGAAAATTTCCTTATTTAGATTTTTTATTTTAAGATATATTTATTCTAAAATAAGAAAAATATTTGATTTTAGTATATAGATATTAATTATTATTTTTTGAAATTTGATATTTATATTAATTTTATTATATTATTTAGTGTATATAATATATATTGCATAGAATTAAAATGTGGTTTAAGATATAATATTACTAAATCTCATCAACAATATATTAAGTGTTAAGAAAATATAAAGATAATTCTATTGTGAATATAAAACAAACAGTAAAATGATAGATTCTTACCTATAAAAATATGTTTACATATAAATTATTAGTTTATAATTTTAATAGGACCATATCTTTACATAGAATTCTCTAAAAAAATTATTATCTTATTATTTTATCGATTTGTGTCAAATTTTAAACCGGTCTAAATTGAAACTGGAAAAAATTATTAATTTATAAAGATTATTAATTTATCAAGTATTAATTTGTAGAGGTTCTATTGTATATGATTTCTTTTTAATGTACGAATTTTTCTGATCATTCATTAATTAGCATTGTGAACCAATAAATTGCCTCTAGCTATACCATGCACTATTTTAAAACTGTTTGCGTCCATATTAAAGAAAGCGGTATATCTTTTATGTTAGTCTTGAAAAACATGATTCTTAAGAAGAAAAAAGGAAACGTCCACTACGTATATACCAATGCAACGTACCAACATTTGTATGCAACTTTTATTGATTAGCTCGTAAACTGAAAAATAAATCGTCGCCAACTACACCAAGTTGTCTTGTCTGTCTCTACATTCTTTTCTGATAAAAAGTTAATTATCTGTATCTTTTTTTTTGTTTGTCAACTAATTATCTGTATCTACATTTGAGAACAGAACATCTCGATTTATTTGTCACTTGAGTTATTCTTTCTTTTTCTTTTTTTTTTTGAAATGAACTTGAGTTATTCTTATTAGCATCTTTATAAACAATAGTTGAAGAAGATATAATTTGTGACAAATGGCAAAGCAAGCACTCTTTCGGCATTGAAATAGTTATAGCATAAACGAACTGGTATATCAAATGTAAGGTTATACTATGTTATGTTGGCATATAACTATTACTTACATTAGGAGATAATTATTCCATAATATGTGTTTATGAGACCATAGCAGCCGTTCACAATTATATCAGGTATTAGGTTTAATTAAGATCAATTGATGTTATTCAGCTAGCACGGCCAAAAGAACTAAGGGGGTGTATTGAATGTGTAATTTGAAGTGATTTGAATTTTAATGAGTTTGTAGATGATTGTTGGGGATCGGAGAATTTGGTGCGGTTTTTGTTAAAACACTTTAGAATTTTTTTTTTTTTTTTTTTTGTCGGCTACCCATGTGAGTTAGATCAAGGGGTGGTAGACGAGCCGATTCTCCGAGGAGCATCTCCGTCTGTCAGGGTCTGATCTATATGGGAAAAGATATATCCTCTACTTCTTTCTTCTTTCGCTAGCGCGTCCGCTCGACCATTTCTACTCCGAGGAATATAAGACAGACTCACATCTTCGAAATCTTCATGTAGTCTTTGGAACATCTCGATCTCTGTCGCAAAGGTTGGCCACACCACCGGGTTCGTAGTCATATCCACAAGGTCCGAGCAATCCGTCTCGAACCGTATAGAATATATCCTCATGACTTTCATACATGAGATTGCCCAAAGTAAACCTTCCATCTCAGCATGCAAAGCTTAGAGGCTTCTGTTACACGTCCGTAATCCGAAATGTTCAGAGCCCAACTGATCCTTAAGACTCCACCCTAAGCCACTAACGGTGCCATTATTGATCCATATGCATCAATTTGACAGGTAGGGATTCGGGGTATCCAAGGGGGCACTATCTCTCTCTCTAGAATCTCATCTAAAACAATCAGATTTGAATTTTTATTTTTATAACTAAGGAACTCTCCTTAAACACTCTAGAAACACTTAGAGTACTTTAAAATCTACAACTTAAATTTTGTTCAATAACAGTTGATTTCAGAGTGTTTTATGAAATGATAAATTCAATAACACTGGACTTTAAATTATATTTTTAAATCCACGTTTGAATAACAGTAGATTTGTCATTTTAATATAAATCATTTCAAACTCATAGTCGAATACACCCCGTAAATGATTAACCCATCATAATTTCTCTAAACCTTATTTTGTTTGGCAACAAAAGAGAGAGTTTAATTCCTTAGTGTCAATTAATAGATATGCTGGGACCTGTCGTAGGCCTATTTCGTTGACCCATATGCTTTGAACAAAAACTTTCATTCAACTTAAGTGTGTGTGAACGCGTTAGTCAACTTGCATTACATGACCTATTTGGCCCGGTCAGATGTTATTATTATTTTTGGTAGTTTTACATTCAAGAAGTTATTAACTGGAGAAAAACAAAACTTGCGCTTTTACAAGATGACTGTTTTACAAAGCCCATCAGATATTAGTAAATTAGAAACTACATCTGAAAATAAAAATTGTGCTAAGTGAAATTTTGAATACATAATATCATTAGCAGATCAATATACTGCATGTTTTTTTTAGCAACATACAAAATTATATTAGACGAAACATATCAATGGTTTATAAATGATTCTAATATGACATGTTATAGAAAATTTCAGTACACATTCAACTATAACCAAATTACGAAAAGAAGCAAACGCGTACGACAAATTACTTTCTATTTTCAAAATTTGGATGTTATATATTTTTATCAACATTTGGATGTTATATATATACTAATTGGAAAATTTTAGGCTCTATTTATATATTTTATTAAAAATGAATAACTAATCAAAATTGAAACCTCAAATCTAAACTAACTAAAATCAGTTTTCTATAACTTACCTCTGATTAACACATTTAGGTAGATGAAAAACATGCCTAGATGTTTCAGTTAATTAAAAGAATCGAGGAAAAACTAAATGAAAGCATAGCATTTATAATAAGGACATGTCATCATCATAATGTAATTACAAGAAATGAACGTCTTTTAGCCCTAACCAAAATTACTACTTAGATTAAAGAAGTTTAAGTTTAGTATAAGAGTAAAAAAAAATTACCAAAAAAAAAAGGAATTACGAAAGACTTTTTACGAGCAGATATATAAAACAGTGTTTCTGGGTCAACATATATTCCACCCAACGTTAATTTTTGTTTTGTCGTATATACTCGTAAACGTTGATTTTCTATATAAAATGTACGTGTGGGCTTCACTATATCGCCACTTGTACGTCTACCCGACGACTTTTTTTACTCGGAACTAACACTTACACACGTATCTCGCCATCACAATTCTGCACACATTTTTAATTTATTTTTGTAGTCTTTACAAAAACATATCATTCGTTCCCACATGCAATATAATATATGCATGTACAACATACTTTTTGACTACGGTGCCAATAAACCAAAACACATCTCTCCCTCTTTCTCGCTGTCTCTCTCATCTCCTTCCTGGAAGCTGACGAAATGCTTTTGAATTCTCCCACATGCCTTTCAACAAATTCAGTATAAATACTCAAAACCAGCTAGTTCTTCTCATGCTCATCAACAACATTTGATCATATAGCTCATAAGCATTTGATCAGCACAATCTATCTCGATCGTACCACAATACAAACTTTTCATCAGTAATCAAAACACATCATAGAAAGATGGGAAGAGCTCCATGCTGCGAGAAGATGGGATTGAACAGAGGCCCATGGACGCCTGAAGAAGATCAAATTTTGGTCTCTTTTATCCACCAACATGGCCATAGTAACTGGCGAGCCCTCCCTAAGCAAGCTGGTATGAACATATATAAATTTACATGATACTTAAATCTTGATCTTGTTGCCCCTGGCAACAAACATATATATATATATATATATATGATATAGTCCAGTTTCCTAAGCAAGCTTGTATGAACAAATTATAATTAAATTTCCTTAACAGTGACGGTGACTATTAATTGCAGGTCTTTTGAGATGTGGAAAAAGCTGTAGACTTAGGTGGATGAACTATTTAAAACCTGATATTAAAAGAGGCAATTTCACCCAAGCAGAGGAGGATGCTATCATTAGTTTGCACCAAATCCTTGGCAATAGGTATTACTCTACACTTCTCGACTTTTACATAGATAAATTAATATCCTTATACATACATCATACGTTCATACAATAATCATCACAAGAAACATGTCTTGGTCCACTATAACATAAAAGTTAAATATACAGTGATCGAGTCTTTGAAAATTTTATATTAACGTTTTCTTTTGGTATCGTCTCTAGATGGTCAGCAATCGCAGCAAAATTGCCTGGAAGAACGGATAATGAGATCAAGAACGTATGGCACACTCACTTGAAGAAAAGGCTGGAAGATAATCAACCCGCTAAACCTAAGACCAGCAACAAGAAAAAGAGTACTAAACCCAAATCTCAGTCTGTACCAGCAAAATCAAAGAGTACTAAAACCGAATCGGAGCTCGCAAGCTCATCGAACCCTTCTTTTGAAAGTTTGTTCTCAGCATCACTTTCGGCGAGTGATGAAGTTTCTTCAGAAACACTCACGAGCCACGAAGATCATAGCAAAGAGGCTCAGATGGATAATAAATTGAGAGAAATGATCACTACTACAGATCAAGATTCTTTCTCTTTCATAAACTTCGGAGAAGACATCGACGAGAGCTTCTGGAACGAGACGCTTTATAGCCAAGATGAAGAAAACCACACGTCGAATCTTGATGAGATGCAGCAAGAGTTTCAGCACTTACGCTCCGTCGGTAATGAGATGATTTTCGATAGTGAGATGGACTTTTGGTTCGATGTATTGCCCAGAAGTGGAGGGGAACAAGATCTACTAGCTGGGCTCTAGTGGTGCAAATTTGGTCTAGTTAGTTTAATAATTAGCGGTTGCTTGTTTGAAAATATGTTATTCATTTGTTTCTCCAAGATCGAGTAGTTAGTTAGTTCAGTAATAAACTAATAATATAAGACGAGTTATCAACTACAACGTATATTGCCATGTTAATGAAATAATTAACCAAAACATTGGATAACATGCCTCAGTCAAAAAAAAAAACATTGGATGACATGCCAACAACAACGATTAATGTGTATCATTAATATAGTAAAATAATACTCGGCTTTCTAATTTGGTTTTCAAGTTCAACTATGGCGGAAAAGGAAAAGTTGATAATTAGTAATTAAATTATTAGAGAAAAGTAGCTTGATAAACATTAGCATCAAACTCTAATGAAAACAGAAAGAACTAATGAATTACTTTTAGATACATTTATGTTTCTTAATACCAGTATATATATAGGATATATATAAAATTTAGAATTGTATAATTTAATTAATATTTGTAGGTTTCAGATGGTTACTCTTTACATAACATATAACGCATATTAAAATGGTGGTACAAAAACGCATTATTTTTTTATACGTTCTGTCTAATATCTTTTTTGGTCTGTCTAATATCGTTAATATCCGGTTTAAATTTGAAGTTTCTGTAAAAGTTTTCTCTCCAGATTCGATTATAGTTGATATTAAAAACAAAAAGCAGAGGATACAGGGAACTAATTCGAACTTCTAAAACCACCTCCATCGAACTTCTAAAACCACCTCCATCAATGGTTTCAATGAGAGGTTCCAAAGGAAAAAAGCAAAAAAAAAAAAATCAAAAATGCTAAAATTAGATAAAACCGCTGCTTAATTAAGAGGAATTAGAATTGTTAAAAACCCCATATGTGGCTCATGCTTATTGGCTTCTTCATTTATCACGAAAGGGGAAAAAAAGTCGTGTCTTCTGGTCTCTCTCTTCTCCGATTTCATCGAAAGCTCTTCGTCGCGTCTCTCTCTTTTCGTCATCGATTCAGTCACACAGCTCATGATTGGCAGCAATTCTCCGCTACTCTCACTTTCCCTTATCAATTCGATTAGGTCTGACTCTGAGAGTAATTCGATAACCACGGGACTAAGCTCGCCGCTGCTCTGCTGCGCATCTCTGACTCTAAACAGGCCCAGCGAGTCAATGACTCAGCCTGTGGAGGGGAAAGATGCGATACAGCAGCAACAGCAGCAGGTTCAGAAGGTCCACTCATCGGCGAGCCGGAATGCGGAGGAGCGAGTTATGATAAGCGAGGTATTAGTGTATATAGTGTAGTTGGGTCAGTCTGTACATACTGGTATAGTATAAACCGGTACATAAGTCATCTCATCTCTGGTTTAAGGCTTGGTTTATGTCTTTAGTCGAGTCTGTATATAAACCCTCACATGTATATTTCATTAATTAAGGAGAATGGGATTATTTACTGAAATGGTATCAAAGCCGTAGTTGCCTAACTAAACAGTTACATTGTCGTGTTTGGTTTGATGAAATTTCTTGTGGCATTCAGGCTCCTACACAGGGATTAATGAATGGGATGGGTAGAGCTATTGCAAACCTTTACTTCCTCGACATCGAGTCAGTTTCATCCCCAGGTACCACTATTTATGATTCTAAGTCCATCATTGCGTCTGTTGTTAGTCTTGACATTTGGCATAAGAGGTTAGGTCATCCATCATTGTCTAAACTCACCTCTATGCAATCTGTTTTACCTCATTCAAAAACATCAAATAAAAATCTTGATCATTGCCACATATGTCATTTGTCTAAGCAAAAACACTTACCATTCATCTCTAAGAATAACATTAGTCCTGAACCTTTCGATCTCATCCATATATACACATGCCCTTTTCAACTCCCACCCATGATGGTTTCAAATATTTTCTAACCATAGTTGATGATTCCTCACGGGCAACTTGGGTATATCTTATGAAAACCAAATCAGATGCCCTTAGTGTCATTCCTAACTTTGTCACTATGGTAGAAACTCAATTCAATAGGAAGGTTAAGGGTGTTAGATCCGACAATGCACCAGAACTCAACTTCACATCCTTTTATAAATCAAAAGGCATCATTTCTTTCCATTCTTGTCCTGAAACCCCTCAACAGAATTCTGTTTTAGAACGAAAACATCAACACATTCTAAATGTGGCCCGTTCCCTTCTCTTTCAATCTCACATTCCTCTTTCATACTGGGGTGACTGCATTCTAACTGCAGTTCATCTTATAAATCGCATCCCCGCTCCCATTGTTGATAATAAAACCCCTTTTGAAGTCCTAACAAGGAAAACTCCTGATTATCAACTTCTCAAATCTTTGGTTGTCTCTGTTACGCTTCAACATCACCCAAGGGCAGACATAAATTCAATCCCCGATCTCGTGCTTGTGTCTTTCTTGGCTACCCTTCGGGTTTTAAAGGCTATAAACTTCTATATCTTGAAAAAAATTCAATTTCTATTTCTCGTCATGTCGTTTTTCATGAAGATTTATTTCCTTTCGTTAAATCAAATCCTTCCCATGATATTCATAACTTTTTCCTGATGTTCCTGCTTCTCCTGTGATATCCAAACCCTCCGATGATGTTGAGACTTCTTCTCCATAATCTCCTATAGAGATTTTGCCTCCTGAAAATCCTATCATGGATGATGATGAACCTTTCGTTCAATCATCTCACAGGAAATCAAAGAAGCCAGTTTATCTTTAGGATTACTATTGTAACTCAATAGGATCCTCAACCATTCATGAAATCTCTTATGTCCTGTCTTATGGCACACTTTCTTCTCTTCATCTTTCTTTCCTTGTTGCCATTGACAAAGTCAAAGAACCCAAAACCTATGCTGAAGCAAAGAAACTTTTGGTTTGGGATGATCCAATGGATGCAGAGATTGATGCTTTGGAAGGAACATAGTCATGGACGATATGTACTCTACCTGAAGATAAGACTCCTATTGGCTGTAAATGTATCTTCAAAGTGAAGTTTAACGCATATGGAAAAGTTGAGAATTATAAAGCCCGTCTTGTAGCAAAAGGCTATACTCAGCAAGAAGGAGTTGATTACCATGAAACGTTTTCACCCGTTGTCAAGCTTACCACGATTAAACTCCTTCTGGCTCTCTCTGCTATTCATGGTTTTTCTCTTCATCAACTTGACATCTCAAATGCTTTTCTCAATGGTGATTTGGATCAAGAGATATACATGAAGCTTCCTCCAGGTTACGCTGAGCGAAAGGGGGACAGTCTGCCTCCTAATGCAGTCTGTAAACTTCAGAAATCTCTCTATGGCCTCAAGCAAGCCTCGCGTCAATGGTTCTTAAAATTCTCCACTACGCTGTCTCGCTTGGGTTTCACTCAAACATATTCTGATCACACATGCTTTCTCAAGACTACTGCCTCTCTGTTCTTGTGTGTAATCGTATATGTTGATGATATTATTATCGCCAGCAACACTGATTCTGAAGTGGATCTCTTAAAGGAGCAACTGAAATCTTCGCTCAAACTCCGTGACCTTGGCCCCATGAAGTATTTCCTTGGTCTCGAAATCGCTAGTTCCTATGCGGGTATTCATATTTGTCAGCGCAAGTATGCATTAGATTTGCTTGATGAATCTGGCTTACTTGGCTGCAAACCCTCTAGTGCCCCTATGGATCCTTCTATAAAATTGCCAAAGGAAACTGGAGGTGAGTTAGTTGATGTTGAAGCTTATAGACATCTCATTGGTCGTCTGCGGTATCTTCAGATCAGGAGACCAGATATCACCTTCGCCGTCAATAAGCTTAACCAATTCTCTTCTGCGCCACGAGAGAGTCATTTGCGTGGAGTTCTCAAAGTTCTTCACTATATCAAAGGCACAGTTCGACAAGGCTTGTTCTACTCATCCAAGGCCGAGATGCAAATTCAAGCTTTTGCACATTCAGATTGGGGTGCTTGTCAAGACACCCGACGTTCAACATCAGGTTCTTGCATCTTCCTTGGTACATCTTTGGTTGCTTGGAAGTCGAAGAAACAACAGGTCGTCTCCAAGAGCTCAGCTGAAGCTGAATATCACAGTCTTTCAGTCGTCACTGATGATCTGTTAGCAAACCGACTCTGCTCTTTTGTGATAACACTGCAGCTATTCATATAGCTCATAACACTGTCTTTCACGAGCGCACCAAGAATGTTGAAATTGATTGCTATAGTGTGCGAGAAAGATTGGTTGCAGGTCTTTTCAAGCTTCTAAACGTCCGGACAGATCTGCAACTTGCTGATCCTTTTACCAAGCCACTATACCCTGCTCCCTTTCAGCAGTTGTTTGGCAAGATGGGTCTCCTCAACATCTTTGTCCCATCTTGAGGGGGACTATTAGTGTATATAGTGTAGTTGGGTCAGTCTATACATACTAGTATAGTATAAACCGGTACATAAGTCATCTCATCTCTGATTTAAGGCTTGGTTTATGCCTTTAGTCGAGTCTGTATATAAACCCTCACATGTACATTTCATTAATTAAGGAGAATGAGATTATTTACTGAAACGAAGTGTTGGTGAGAACCAAGGATTAATTGCTTTCGAAACCGAGTGTAGATCTCTCGTTAAACAAAGATATGTAGTTGTTCTCTTTTAGTGAACAATGAGAGTATTGTTGTGACGCTTTTTTACTAAAATTAAGGTACTCTTGATATGTGTAATGCAGGAACTTACTGTTAAAGATATGGAAGAGCTTCGTGATGATATCAAAATGTATCTGGATTTAGATCGGGAAACTTCAACACGCATACAATATTGGTTCAGCCACATCAGCAGCGTCCTGGAGGTGGTGGAAGACGTCCTGGAGGTGGTGGAAGACGCCCTGGAGGGATCCAACAGTTCCAGCAACAACCTCCCATGATGCAGCACCAGGTTCTTTCTCAGTTTCTCATGTCTCTTTCAATACAATAGTTCATAATATGATTTTTTTCTATCTGGGTGGTGATCAGATGCATCCAAGGGGTCGGAACATCCGGTACTCCCAAGGGCGTGGTGTTAGTGGTGGTGATGTCCTCCATATGACATGGACAACAACAACATGCCATTGCCGATTGGAGCTCTGGCTTCAAATCTGGCTAACACTTCTCCAGAGCAACAGAGGACGGTGAGTGAGAGGATCTCTAAAAAATGCTTCTTTTATTTGGGATTATTATAATGTTGGCACTAACTCTTGTGGGGTTTGTGCGTGCATAGATGTTGGGTGAGAATCTGTACCCGTTGGTGGAGAAGCTCGAGGTAGAGTCTGCAGCCAAAGTGACTGGGATTCTTTTGGAGATGGACCAAACCGAAGTTCTCCATCTTTTGGCGTCACCAGAAGCTCTCGAGGCGAAAGTTGCGGAGGCAATAGATGTTTTGAGGAGCGTTGCAGTTGGTGGTGCAGCCGAGCAGCTTGCTTCCTTGAACCTCTCTTAACTTCTTTTGTTTTCAGTTTGGTCTTTGCTTTTTATTGTGTTCTCTCTCCCATACAATCACAGTTGGAGACTTGGAGTTGTTTCGTTGCTTTCCCTATAACTGCTTTTGTGTGTGGTTTATGGAAGAGCTTCGT
Source organism: Brassica oleracea var. oleracea (assembly GCF_000695525.1). NCBI lineage: Eukaryota > Viridiplantae > Streptophyta > Magnoliopsida > Brassicales > Brassicaceae > Brassica > Brassica oleracea. Next base: position 30,934,488 of record NC_027748.1, on the reverse strand, counting down.
GAAGAAGAAGCTGATGTGGAAGTAGTGGCGGCTGGTTCGTTTTCGCCAGAGCTCATGCACGGTGATGATCGTTCGGCCTTCAAAGTTCATACATGAAGCTTTCCAAGATGGATTTGGTACGTTCCCTCTAATTTGGCTTGTTTGTTATTCTCGTATAATGTATTTTATGATTAAACTCACCTATCTTTTGGAAGACAAAATAGATTCATGACACCGGAACCTGACAAAATTCTGAGTAAACTGTGTAGCACATAGCTTAAAATGTGTGTGTTTAGCCTTGAATGGAGATGATAGAATATGAGTAGGTAGTATAATTAAAATGTTTGTATTTGTATTTTTAATATGCTTCTATGTCATTTTTATGTATGATTTTCTTTTAAATCATTCAACTTTGAAAAAAAAAAAAATTTAAGGACCTCAATGAGGTTTTCCTATTGGAGGCTGAAAAAATTAATTAAATTAACAAATGTTCTTAACTTTTTAAATCACCAAATTAACTACTAATTTATTTATTAGAACCCATTAGAGTCTCTAACCAATCTAACCAATAGACGTGCTCTAAAGAATTAGTAAAAAGTCCATGATGAAACTGATCATCTCGAGAGACTCCTATGAGTACTGTTAATCAAATGACGAGCTTGCACATGTAACATTGTTAGAGTGATTTTTGAAAAGGCGAAAATAATTTTTTTTTTTTGGTTTTGAAAAGAGCCTTCTAGCGAAAAAGGATTTCCTTCCCACAATCTCTTCCACATCCAAGTAGACAACAACCAAAAACATATTAAAAAAAATGTGATAGTTAATGTAAATCCTTGTCTAATGATAAAAGTCTGAATCTATTATTCGAGTGGTGTTAGAATATAAGAAAAGAACTTCTTTAGGAAAAATGGGACTAGAGCTCTCTTCTTTTAAATTGGATCATAAATATTTTTAGTGAGATCCTTATTTGGATTTTATTAGATGATTAGAAGAAGTATTTGTAGCATTCTAGTTTAGAGCATACTAGGTTAATATTTGAGCTTTGCACGGAATAAATATTATGTATACAAGTAATTTTTACGTATTATTATTTATTTTATATTCATTTACGTATCATATATATAATTAAATTAGAGTAATCACATTAATCAAAATAATACCTCTTGTTTATCTATAATATTTTTATAGTAAATAAATCAAAACAATCATTTTATTTATTTTATATGGTATATAATTAGATTTTAATGATACTGACACATATATAGTATATTTAGATATAAATATTTATTATTGAAACTTCCTACTCATATGATTTTATTAACATTTGTATATTTTCTCTAACAAAAAAATTTAAACCATTAATCGTAAAAATTTTCAGTGTGAGATTTCTTCAATGAAAATTTTAAAATTAAAATATTAAAGTCTTAATACCTTTTCAATGAAAATTTCAAAATTAACATATTTACGTATTTTATATAGTATATAGTTTAATTTAAACGATATTAATATATATATATATATATTTAATATGAATATTTATTAAATGTGACTTCATATTCATACGATTTTATGATTATTTGTATCTTGTTATAACAAAAAACTTAAATCGTTGATCACAAAATTTTCAAAGTGGGACTTTTAACATTTTTAGTAATCTACAGTCATTTTAAAAAATTCAAAATATAACATATAAGAAAATGTAAATTTTTATTAAATAGTTAATGTGGTTATCTAATTTCTTTTAACATTATAAAATTAAACAAAAAAGAGGGATGATACAAAAATTGTTATCAAATATTTATTATTCATAATCAGTAATTGTCATATATATGTTAATCATATTAGGTAATTCCATAGCTTTTATTTAAGAAAAGAATGAAGAATATTCTTTTGTACACTCTTTTAAGGATCCTAGCTACCAAAAAGATGTTGTAATGCTTCTTAATTAATATGTAAGAGATTGAAAGTTAAAAAATTTGATTTAGTTAGTTATGTCATTAGAGTGCATTTATCTTTTCTGTCACATATCTAAAAAAAATAAAGTTAATTGTGGTTGAACTAGAATACTGGAAAGATAAATGACCTATCAAAAAATGATTTACGATATTATGTAAATGAGTCTAAAACATAAATAAAATATTATGTAGTGATTACGGTCAATAAGCAAGACTTTTGAACCTCCGAAAAACTAACGCCCGCCTATTACCCGGAATAGGGTCACGGACCGAACCATGGGGTTATAATTTAGTTCTATATATATATATATATTTTTTTTTTTTTTTTTTTTTTTTTGTCACTGGGCGCTCTCTGGAATCCCGGAGGAGTCGAACCCGTGTGCCTTGTATTTAGTTCTATATACAAAATAGATTTTGGAACCCAAAACTAAAGGTTTCTAAATTAACCGGATTAGATGGTTTAAATTGGGTTATAATTTAGTTCTTTAATAATTTGTGTTAAGGGCTTTTACTAGAGAACTGAAAAGTGTTATTCGAAAGGAAAAAATAATGAAGAGAAAAGATAAAACAGAAGTAGGCTTGGACGAAAAAAACCGGAACCGAACTGAAATACCTGAAATTGGAACCGGACCAAAACCTTCAAATATCCGAACGGTCCCTATATTTCTATATCCGAAATAACCAAACTGAACCAGAATCAAACCGAGAATCGAATGAGTACCCGAATATATAAGAATATTAATTATATATACATATAACATAACTAAATATATATTTATAATATAAAAATCTATTAAAAGTACCAAAAAATATTTTAAAATAACTAAATTATTAGAAAGTATCCGGACTACCCGAAAGTACCCGAAAATATCCGGATAGTATTATCCAAAATATACAAAGTAATCTGAAATATCCAATTTTTTTTATCTAAATCATCCTAATTATTTTGATATTTAACCCTAAATAACCAATATTTTATCCGAACTATCCAAACTATCCGAATGACCCGAACCGGAACTGGAACCAAATGACAACCAAATTTTTTTCAGGTATTTTCCGGTTCCTAGTTTTACTATTCGAATCGAACCGAACCTAAAACTATCCGCACCGAACTGTACCGAAAATATGTCAAGTAGTAAATGGATCTTCTAACCCTTACCCGAAATCCAAAATATCCAAACCGAACCGTACAGAAACCCGAAATGCTCAGGCTCAAAGAGAAGTAACATATTTTTATCGAAACTATCAAATCTTAAATTATAAGTTTAATCAAATTAGTGACTGGTTGGAGTGGACTATCCAATTCAACGGGATGTTTGGTACGAATTAACGGAACTGTTAACGCCGTCTGTATTTCATTACATTCCACGACTCTCCAGAATCGTCCAGGCTGCTTTAAGCCTTTAAATAAAATCCGAACAAACGGAACTGTTAACGTGTCTGTATTCACCGTTGCTTTTTTTTTACTTTCCGAAACTACAAGAAGTATCTAGAAACATGTACTTCTCCGACAAATAAAAACCAAACAAAAACATTCGGCTTCATCATCATCCACCATTTCGAAGTTCGAGCAATTAAGCAGTCTCTTGATCAGTTTCGTGTGTTTTCTTGGGAACTAGTAAACTCATACTATTAGACACCTCAACATGGCTACTGCATCAGGTTAGTATCGACATGGATACTAACTTTCACTTTCGTAGTTTCGTGTTAAGGTTTCATAGCTTCCATCAGTTTCGGTTCTTGCCATGATGTGAATATGTGATGTCTCTTCTTGGTTTTGTTTCGAAGCATTTGACTGTCTTGTATATAGATTGAAATCCTTTTTGGTACATATGTGAACCAGTAGATATTTGAGTAAAAGAAATGGATGTTTGTTGGAATGTATGTGATTGCAGTTGGGTTTAAGTCTAGAGAAGAGCACCGTAAGCAGCAAGAATTGGAAGAAGCGCGTAAAGCAGGGCTAGCTCCGGCAGAGATGGATGAGGACGGAAAAGAGATTAACCCTCACATTCCTCAATACATGTCTTCTGCTCCTTGGTACCTCAATGCAGACAAGCCTGTAAAGTTTTATGTTCCTAATAACTGTCTTCTTACACCATTTCTTGAATTGGCTGTTGGCTTGAATGCTAACATTATTTTTTTTTTGGTTCCCTCAGAGCTTAAAACATCAAAGGAAATGGAAAGTTGATCCAAACTATACAAAGTCGTGGTACGATAGAGGAGCCAAAACGTTCCAGGCAGATAAGTACAGGAAAGGAGCTTGTGAGAAGTAAGTAAGCCTACAAGAATACTCTTCCTTTTTCTCTGTTTTGAGTTCTGTCACTCATGGGTTTGTTACAGCTGTGGGGCTATGACGCATAAGACAAAGTTGTGCACAGAGAGGCCAAGAAAGATAGGAGCAAAGTGGACAAATAAGAACATAGCTCCTGATGAAAAGATTGAGACATTCGACCTTGATTATGACGGGAAAAGGGATAGATGGAACGGTTATGATACCGCTAAATATGCGGAGGTGATCAAGAGGTATGAGGCTAGAGATGAAGCAAGAAGAATCTTCTTAAAAGAGCAGCAGTTAAAGAAGCTGGAAAAGAAACGTAACAAGAAGGTTGATGAAGAAGAGTCTAGTGATGCTGATGAAGAAGAAGAAGAAGAAGAAGATGCTCTGAAACATGATGAAGCCAAAGCTGATGAGAGCAAGCACATGGATTTTTCTAAGGTGGAGAAACGTGTTCGTACTACTGGTGGCGGCAGCACAGGCACTGTTAGGTTGGTTAATATGTTCAATGTATTGATTCTTGGTTGTGATCTTGGCAATGTTTGATTGATATGTTCTTTCCTCAGGAACTTGCGTATACGTGAAGACACTGCAAAATATCTTTTGAATCTTGATGTCAATTCTGCTTATTATGATCCCAAGACAAGGTCTATGCGTGAAGATCCGCTTCCAAACGCTGATCCAAACGAGAAGTTCTATGCGGTAACTGCGCTTGTAGAGTATTAACTTTGAAGTTACTTACATTGATGATCCTTATTAATGGATCTTAAAATGCTTCAGGGAGACAATCAATACAGAATGAGTGGAGAAGCTCTAGAATTCAAGAACCTTAATATTCACGCGTTGCAATTATCTGAGAAAGGCCATGAAGAGGTCATCATGCAAGCTGCTCCTTCTCAAGCCGAGCTGCTTTTCAAGAAATACAAAGAGGCGAAAGAGAAACTAAAGAAACAGATCCAAGAAACAATCATGGAGAAGTATGGAAATGCTGCTGCATCTGTGGAAGAGATCCCTAAGGAGCTTTTATTTGGACAAAGCGAGAGAGAAGTTGAATATGACCGATGTGGAAGAGTTATTAAAGGAATGGTAATATTATGAACCAAGATTTTTGATCTTGACTTTTTGTTTATATATGTTTCTGTTTAATGCACCTTTTTTGTTTTTGATTGTCTGTGTTACAGGAATTGTCGGTACCCAAGAGCAAATATGAAGAAGATGTTTACATAAACAACCACACAAGTGTGTGGGGGTCGTGGTGGAAGGATCAACAGTGGGGTTACAAATGTTGTCAGCAAACAATCAAAAACAGTTATTGCACTGGTGTTGCGGGGATAGAGGCGGCTGAGGAAGCTGCAGACCTAATGAGAACCAATATCGAAAGACATGCTGCAGCTTCTAATGGTTTAGAACAGCGTCTTCTATTATTACTTTCTATAGTTTTTTTTTTCCTATGTATATATATATCTTATTTATGATTGTGACTTGCAGATAGGTCAGGTCCAGTAGAGGAGAAAAGATTTGTGACTTGGGGAAGTGATACACCAGAAGATCTTGTCCTTGACCGTGAAAAACTTGCGGAAGCTTTAAAGAAGGTATAAAAACTTGGTCCGTTCTAAGTCTAGCTAGGAATATTCCGTCATTCATGTTGCTAATGTCATTGGTTTTGCACAGGAGGATGAGAGGAAGAAAGAGGAGAAAGATGAAAGGAAACGTAAATACAATGTCCAATGGAATGACCAGGTACGCGTATATGTAGCAGTATAGATGATTATAGAGATAGACTATATATATCTTTTGATCGAGTTCTTTTGTTTAATGAAACGCGTGTTTATAAATTTCAGGTTACACCTGAGGAGATGGAAGCTTACCGAATGAAAAGAATACACGAGGATGATCCCATGAAGAATCTTCTGCACTAGAGTAGTGGCTTTGTTAACAGAACTTTGTTTCATATTTGTGTTTGCAATATTAATTAGATACTGTTTCACATTGTGGGAGAAAATAAACACATACAACATGTTGTTCATCATGGTGCAGTTTCAACAACCGGATATCACCCACTTCTTCTGAACTATTTTCCAAGTTTGGCTCAAATCCAACAATCAACTCTATTTTGGTTGTTCTTTTTATGAACTTTTGTATCAGATTTAAGATTTTCTATTTGTAAATCTTTCATTTTCAACTTTGGTCTCATGTATGGTATTTCCAAAGACCAAATTACAATGGTTATGAATTATATTCACAAATATATTAAAATTCAATAGAACGTAATTTTTTTCGTAGATACCACTTATTATTTAAAATCTTGATTGTATTCTATAAGGGTCAATTGTTCATGTTGAAATAGATTAATACTTTTAGTTATTTTTAGATAGCAATTATTAAAATATAATAATTCCGTAGATAACAAAAATATAATAACAAAATAATGCACCAGTCCAAAACCTCATGGTCGAATGGTAAGAGGACATGTTTGGGACGTCAATATGTTATAGGTTTGATACATCCATTGCGCGAAACTAGATCATACTACTTATGGGTCATTTGCATACCCGGAGATATAATTTGTACATTGCATCATATATACATTGACTTTGATTTACAAAGTTACTATATGATTCGCCCATGCTCATGCATAGATAGATATTTATAATTAAAAATATTATAATAACTAATTAATAGTTTAATTTCAATTTTAAATCCTTTTATGATTTATATGTATAATTTCTACTAATAATATTATGTTATTTTAGTTAGATTGTAAGATGCATCAAATAGTCAGTTTGGGTATCATTTTGGTATATTAAATTGTATTAATTTATCCAAATAAACCACAATTTTTTTCTTCTAAATACATTAAAATTTTGATTAATCTTGTGATTTGCATTTAGATTGGTTGTTCTCTTAGATATGTAAATATATTTTAGTAATATAATGTACTAGGTGTAGGCTCGCACCTTGTGTGAGCTAATATATATATTCTTAATATTTTTTTTCTAAAATTAATTTTACTATTTATGCTAATTTATTTAATTAGATATAAATATCATATTTATTTTTTGTATTTTCTGTCTTTTTTTATCAAATCTCAGTTATTTATTGTGTGGAAATCTTTTTCTTATTGTTTATACATGATTCTACTATCCTGAAATTGAATCCCAATTTAAGAGAATTTCTTTTTTATAGTAAAGAGTCTAATTTTAACATTTTTGGCTAGAGTGTAGTAGTTTTAGAGTTTTTTTGTTTGTTTATATAGTGTTTTGAATAAGAGGTAAATGCTATATTTTTTTCAAAAAATCCAGGATTTATTTCCAGTGGTTCAAGTGCAAGCATACTCATCTCCCGATGTAAATAATAAGAAGGAAAAGTCTTTAATTTAGTGGTACATGTTATTCCCCACGCAGAAATATGCAGAGAACTTTGATAAAATTCAAAAATACATATCACCGGTGATTTTTAGGACCAATTTAAATAAATCTGATACTTGTTTTGCATACACTGACCCAGTGTGCATGCTAAATGTATCATTAAACATTAAAAACAAATTAGCGTCATGTCAAAAAATATGATTTAAAAATATTCAATAACAAATATGATTTAAAATAATAATAATAAGAATTAGTCCTAACTCGTCAAGGTTACAAAGTTAAACAAAATAAATATGTATCTAATTAAAAAGTTTGAATAATTATATTATTTAAATTAATAAATTATTGACTCAGATAAAAACTAATAAATTAACTAAAATTATAGATTACATGACAAATAATTAAAATCAAAATAATTATATATCTAATTACAAAGTTTGATATACTTATATTATTTAAATTAATAAATTAATGACTCTGTTAAAAACTAATAGTAAATTAACAACTCAACTAAAACCTAATAAAACATGAAAAATAACAAAATAACCTAAAATTATGGAGAAGATGACAAATCAACAAAATCACTTCTTAAATAATAGTATAGATAACATTATATATATATATATTTATATATATATATATATATATATATATTGTTTTGAAAATCAAATTGAAAAATTAAATTAAAGTATTGATAGAGTCAAAATTACAAAAATTAATATAACTATAATATTTTTAAAAGCTCATGCATTTATTTTCTTATAAAATAAATAAAATGTAACAATTAATTGATATTTTATTTACTTATTAATATATTTTAAAGTATCATGTAATTTATATGTATAAAAATAGTTAAATTATTACTATAAAATAATATGTTTTATTTTAGTTAGACTTTTCATTTTAGGTATAAAACTCGATTAGTACATTTACATATTTTATGGGTATATTGAGTGACCTATTCTTTCAAATTGAAGTGTAGTTATTTTTATTCTTTTTTTATAACATCAGTTATTTTTATTTTTATTAAACCAAATTAGACTGGTTTTGTTTAACGCATTAGTTCGGTTTTCATCTTAGACTAGGCTAAGACCCTCACCTTGCACGGAATGAACATTATATATATATAAATTATTTTATGTATTATATATTTTTACATATTTTGAAATAATATAAATTAAATTGGTGCAAACATATAAATAAATTTTATTAATCCAAACAATATTTTTTTCTCCTTGTTTAAATGATATTAATTATATAATTTTTAATATTAATATCTATTAAATGATGTCTTCTATTCATATGTTTTTGATCAATTTTATCTTTTATATCAAAAAATTTAAATTATTAATAACAAAATTTTCATTATGAGATTAACAGTTTTATTAATTTTGTTTTTTTAAAAAAAATAAGTTGTCAATGTTTGTTCAAAGCTTTTATAAAAAAAGCTTATAACATATATAGAAAAATCTAATTTTTATTATATGGTTAATGTTATTTTTTTAATTTATTTTAATAGTTTAAAATTAAAAAAATATGATAGAAGATATACTAATTTTTTAACAAATTTTTATTATTCAAAATCATTAATTGTCATATATACTTTAACCACATTTGGAAATTCCGTAACTTTTATTTAAGGAAATAATAAAGTACAATAATAATAAATTTATGGTTAGTTTAATAAATAGCTTATTATATATTTAGATTGACCGATCTATTTCTCTAAGAATTCTAAGAATCATTTTAGTGATAACAAGTGGCTACAAAAAATGTTGTAGTGCTTTTCAATTAATATATAGGGGATGTGAAAATATATTTTTAAATATTTATAATAATTTGATATATGTTGCTTTTCCCAAAAATATTAGAAATAATAATGTGATAATCAGTCGAGAGTTGTATAAAAGAAAGTAAACAATAAAATTTTGAAAGGTCATGAATGGACATTTGATATTTACAATAATTAAAATATTTTGTAAACTCTAAGTAGTGCACCAATGGAATTTCTGATTATCATGTTGACTGATTTTAGGGTTTACTTAGCAAGGATCAATTTACATCTGTCACTAGAGAATCCAAATTATACTTACCTGTTTAAGTATATGATGCATCGACCAATTACAAACTACTACATTCTATGATGTTAATTCTTTTCGCTTGGAGCATAATTTTTTTACTTAAATCAAATTGTGAGTATGATTTTCTATTTATATTTCAATATAACATACAATTTGCAATGTCATTATGTTTATTTGATATTGCAAAAGTACTTATGAATTGACTTGGTCTAATCTCTTACAGTTAAAAGAGAAAATTCTTTCTCACAACATCACGTAACATTAAGGGCAGGATTATCGGAGTTTTTAGTGGGGTTTTAGTGGATTTTTTAAGGGGGGAGGGGCCCACATGAAGGAAAAAACCGGTGGCAGAAAGACTAGAATAAGGATCTCTGTTCGCTGGTTTTTTGCACTGTTGGTGGGCTCTACTGACACGTGGCGATCCGCGATTGGTTGATTTTTAATTTTTTAATTTTTTTTTTTATTCAGACAATAAAACTAAGAAACCCATTTGAGTTTCGGCGTTAATCATGGTCTAACAACCCTTGATTAAAATGCCTATTTTAAGGCTGTTAAATCATTTAAATTTAAAAGAACAGAGAAACGTGGTAAGAGAGAAGGGAAGAGCGCCAAAGTCTGAGGCTAATTTTATGGTAGCTTCAAACATTCCTAAAGTGGCGATAATGCCTCAAAATCCATATGACGTTTCTGATATCATTATTTGAGACTCAAATTGCTCAAATATATTTTCATACGTGGATACGGTTTAAAAGGTCTAAAGAGAATTGGATGAGAGTTGAAACGGATCAAGCTGAGAAAGGAAGCAACGGCAGATGCATCTATGAAGACAGGTGAATTACACCACTTGATACTTCTTGAGTTTATTCGGCGTTCTTCTCTCGGGTTTCTCAGATGGAATGGCAGATCCTGCTAGTTATGTCTATTACGAACGTGACATCGACCAAGTTTGTTTCTCTTCTTTTTATTTTTTTTCTCTTATAATCCTCAAAAGGATACTGTTATGAATTATCTTTTGGAATCATGCAATTATCATTTTCTTCACTTTCTTGAATAAATTTTGGAATAACACGATTGTGCGTAGACCTAACATGAAGTATGCAATATTCTTGTAGGCACTTATCATTTTGAAAAAGGGAACACAGTTAGTCAAGTACAGTCGAAAAGGGAAACCTAAGTTTCGTGCATTCAGGCTTTCTCCGGTACTCTACTTCAAATAAATAAAATACATGCAATGTTTTTTACTGGACTACGCTAACTATAACAATGTTGATGATAGGATGATAAAACGTTGATTTGGTTTTCGCATGGAGAAGAAAAAGGCTTAAAGTTATCAGAAGTTTCTCGAATCGTCCCAGGGCAAAGAACTGTGCGTTTAAACCTAATTATCGTATAAAGCAATGTCATGTGGATTAACAACTTCTTATGAACAGGCTGTTTTCAAGAGATTTTTACGTCCAGAGAAAGATCACTTATCATTTTCACTTCTATATAATAACAAAGAAAGGTCACTTGATTTGGTTAGTAAAAGATATCACTTTAGCTCTCTTCAACTTAGGTTATAACACTGAAACTCAAATAAGCAAACCATTTTTATTTTGGGCAGATTTGTAAAGACAAAGCTGAGACCGAGGTTTGGTTTGCTGCCCTTAAGTATATAATTGAAAGAAGTCGTAATAGACGTGCAAGAAGTGAGATCCCTGAGGTATGCATGTTCTTTTAATTTTCTCCTTTTATATATAGTCGTAGACTAACGTTTTCCCTCAAATTCTGACCAAACCTATTTGAAGTCCTAAGCCATACTTCCTTTGTCTTTGTTCTGTACATGGTTTATACTTACAATTCAAGTTTAATATGAATTAATTCTTTTGTTTCTTCAGATACATGATAGTGACTACTTATCCACTGGTCGTCAATCAATAGACATTGTCTCAAACAATATTCCACGAGGTAGAACATCAATCGATCTAGGATATGAACGTGGAAACATGTTAAGACCAAGTACTGATGGTTTTCGGATTAGTGTCTCAAGCACACCAAGTTGTTCAAGTGGAGGTTCTGGTCCAGATGATATAGAATCATTAGGTGACGTTTACGTTTGGGGTGAAGTTTGGAGCGAAGGGATACTACCAGATGGGACTGTTAGCAAAGAAACGGTGAAAACAGATGTGTTAACTCCAAGACCCTTGGAATCCAACGTTGTTCTTGATGTTCACCAGATTGTTTGCGGTGTAAGGCACGTTGCGCTTGTGACAAGACAAGGAGAAGTCTTTACTTGGGGAGAAGAAGCTGGAGGTAGGCTTGGACATGGTATTCAAGTCGACATTTGTCGTCCCAAACTCGTTGAGTTTCTTGCTTTAACCAACATAGACTTTGTTGCTTGTGGAGAGTATCACACTTGTGTTGTATCCACCTCTGGGGACTTGTTTTCGTGGGGAGATGGAATCCACAATGTGGGTCTTTTAGGGCATGGTAGTGATATTAGCCATTGGATACCAAAAAGAGTCTCTGGTCCATTAGAAGGTCTTCAGGTACTCTCTGTTGCTTGTGGCACATGGCATTCTGCTTTAGCAACTGCAAATGGGAAGTTATTCACTTTTGGTGATGGTGCGTTTGGTGTTTTGGGACATGGAAACAGAGAAAGCGTTTCCAACCCTAAGGAAGTACAATCGTTAAATGGTTTGAAAACTGTGAAAGTTGCTTGTAGCGTTTGGCATACCGCGGCGATTGTTGAGGTTATGGGCCAGACCGGTACCAGTATGTCACCTAGGAAGTTGTTTACTTGGGGTGATGGGGATAAAAACAGATTAGGGCATGGGAACAAAGAGACTTACTTGCTACCCACGTGTGTCTCTTCACTTATTGATTACAACTTTCATCAAATTGCTTGTGGGCATACATTTACCGTGGCACTTACAACCTCAGGACATGTTTTCACTATGGGCGGGAGTTCACATGGTCAACTCGGTAACTCAATATCTGATGGTAAAGTACCTTGTTTGGTGCAAGACCGATTAGTGGGAGAATTTGTGGAAGAAATCGCTTGTGGAGATCACCATGTTGCGGTTTTGACATCTAGAAGTGAAGTTTTTACATGGGGGAAAGGTGCTAATGGAAGATTAGGACACGGTGATACAGAAGATAGAAGAACACCAACATTAGTTGAAGCCTTGAAAGACCGGCATGTGAAGAGCTTATCTTGCGGCTCAAACTTCACATCTAGTATATGTATACATAAATGGGTCTCCGGAGCAGATCAGTCAATCTGCTCCGGATGTCGCCAAGCATTTGGATTCACACGTAAGAGACACAACTGCTACAATTGTGGCTTAGTCCATTGTCATGCTTGTAGTTCAAAGAAAGCTTTGAAAGCAGCATTGGCTCCAACTCCAGGGAAGCCACATCGAGTATGCGATGCTTGTTACAACAAACTTAAAGCAGCCGAGACTGGTTATATCACTAATGCAAACAGGAACAATGTTGCAACTCCTGGACGGTCGTCAATAGATGGTTCGGTAAGAATAGATAGAGAAACAACAAGGTCATCTAAAATTCTCTTGTCCGGAAATACAAAATCAGTCAAGACATCAAGGCCTGGATGTAGACCTAATTCTTCTAATGTCCGTGACTCGCAAGTTCCATCTCTCCAACAACTTAAAGACATTGCATTCCCAAGTCTACTAAAACCTATTTCTCCTGCTGCTGTTCCACAGCGTCTACTAGTGGGACCAATGTCATCGCCTCCACCTACAAGATCCTCATCGCCTTTACCTGGAAGATCTTCATCGCCATACGCAAGAAGATCTAGCCCTCCACGCACTTCTGGATTTTCGAGGAGCGTTATTGATAGTTTGAAGAAGACTAATGAAGTTATGAACCAAGAAATGACGAAGCTGCAGAGTCAGGTATCTTTATTCTTGTCAGTGACAAATAGTATAATAATGAATCTAACTCATTATTTCGTCAACTTTTAGGTTAAGAACTTGAAAGAGAAATGCAATAATCAAAGAACAGAGGTCCATAAATTTCAAGAAGCAGCTAAAGAAGCTTTCGAATTAGCCTCAAAGCAATCTTCTAAGCATAAAGCAGCTACAGAAGCCCTAAAGTCTGTTGCAGAACAGGTTTGCTCCAATTTTTCAATGCAAAGATTTATTTTTATTTTTTTGGCAACATACCATATAATATTTTTCTATAATTAGTTAAAAGGATTGAAGGATAAACTACCACCTGAAGTATCAGAGAGTGAAGCTTTCGAGTCCATTAACTCTCAAGCTGAAGCTTATCTAAATACAAACGAAGTATCTGAAACATCTATACTTACAACTTCGATACTTGATCAACAAGAAACATCTCCTTCCGGAAACACACAAGATCAAAAGGTTGATGAACAAGTATCATCGAACTCAAGTATATCCGAAAAGTCAAATTCATCAAAGCCAGTACCAACAGAATCTTCATCATCATCATCAAGAACAGGGGGAAAGGAAAGTAAAGAACAGTTTGAACCTGGCGTTTATGTGACTTTTGTGGTAGACATGAATGGTAACAAGATTTTCCGACGAGTTAGATTCAGGTAACTTACATGAATACGATTGTTTTATGTATGGAGTTATAAACCATGCCTGATAAGTATTTGTTTTGTAGTAAAAAGAGATTTGATGAGCATCAAGCAGAAGAGTGGTGGACTAAAAACAAAGATAGGTTGCTTAAGTGGTATAGTCCTAATTCATCATCATCATCACCAAAACCAACGGCCTCCGATCCACCTATTGCTCCTCCACCACCATCGGAACCACCGTTGGATCCGTCAGTCCCTGAGAAGAGCAATGACGAAGAACCAGAAGTCCCTGAGAAGAGCAATGAGGAAGAACCAGATTCTGAAATCTAGCCATGTATAAGTTGTGATTGTTATTCTTAAGAATCTGACGTGTTTTCTTAAAAGGTCTGAACATTGTTGATACGTATTGTACTGCGTTATTCAAATATATGAATAGTTTTGGAATATATGATGTAATACTTAAGATCATGCAGTTTGTAAAACTTCCTTATCTCTTTTGACATTAGTTTTTTGCTGTGTTTTAAATGGCGCATGGCGTTCTAAGGCGAGACGGTTCGAGCCATGCGCCTTGCGCCTTGCGCCATGGTGCACAAAGTCGCTCGTCTTGATGATCAAAGTGGGAAGCCGTTTATCCAACCTTGTTCCCTTCTCTTCTAACAGCTTCTCCTGTTTCAAATTCATTCAACAACAACAACAAAGCTTGCAGACCACTTGGAGAAGCTATTAGTTATGTCTTGTATTTGAGAAGAAAACACTTTAGGTAAGGAATGATTGATTCACATACAAGACACGAAACTTAAATGCAAGCTTTATTATTTGAAGATCGTTAAAGTTGCAATAGAACTCAGAGTCGTGAATGAAAATTCAGAACCAAAATTATTCAAAACCAAAACCCAAAACAAAGTTTCAAATGTAGAAAACCAAAATAAATAACTTTAAAACAGTACCTAAAAATCATCTTTGTAAGCGCCATCATTCTTATCTTCATCATCAAAGTCAACATCCTCATACCCAAGGTCATCTTCATCTAAATCTTCTTCCAACTCATCCTCCTCATCAACCAATGTCATAACGGTTTGAGATGGTCCGTAACGTTTTTTTTCTGATTTGAGCTACCAACACCTTTTCCTTTATCTGTTTTAGATGTACTTGTACCAGTTGCTCCTCTAGTAGAATAGTTGGGTTCTTCAGCACCCATAGCTTGGCTCACAACACTCAATGGCAAATCATCATCTTCCCACACCAGATCATCATTATCAGATGAATCTCCATCCATTCTTCCAATCAACCACTCATTGCTTTCATCAATTTCATCCAAAATAATTGGATCTGTGGTGACACTGTCACTTCTAGTGCTTCGGCGTTTTAGAGCTCAGTTGTACTTCACAAAAACCATGTTGTTCAGCCGATGTTGTGCTAGTCGATTTCTATTCTTCGTATGAAGCTGTTACAAATCAAGTTAAGAACTTATAAGTAAAACGAAATCACCTAGAAATATAAAATAAAGGTGATTAAAAAGAATTACAAGTTGGAAAACACTCCAATTTCTTTCACACTCAGTAGCACTACAAGTAAGACTAAGAATCTTAACAGCGAAGTTTCTGAGATTTGGAGCAGAAGATCCATAACAAGACCACCATTCAGATATTAAAATAAAAATATTATTAGTATTTATTTAAATGATCAATTATCTAAAAGTAATTCAAGTTTGTTTTACCTGGTGCTTTGATATCTCTTTGCCTAATGGCCATGCCATGGCCGAAGATACCAGTAGAGTTCTTGAATGCATCCAACTCTGCCATTATCTTGTCTTGAGTCTCTGTATCTGGAACCAACCTATTAATGCAACACATACAAAATTATCGTCTGAAAATTGTGTACCAAACTATTAATGCAAAACAATAACATAATTTAAAAGACCGACCTAGTAATGCAATTGTACAAGCCCCCTTCCACTTCTTCGCAACGTACATCATCGTGATATTTGTAATGGATTGAAGGGTTTAGGAAATACCCAGCAGCATGCAAAGGATGGTGAAGCTGACACTCCCACCTTTTGTCAATGATCTCAAAGGCTTTTTCGTATTTCTCTTTATTCCACTTGAAATCCTTTGTGATTGTCTCTTTTGCCATGTCCATGGCTGCATAAATGTATCCCATAGCTGGTTTTTTCTCTCCATCAACCATCCTAAGTACTTTTACAAGAGGAGTCATGAGATTTAGAGCACGTCGAATATTCCTCTAAAAGCTCGCTTGCATACGATACTGTCTAACTTTTTTGGCTCCAGCTTCTTTGGGCCATTTAGACTCGCTCCATTCAGCAGAATTGACCATATCCCTTAAAGGCTTCTGTTGTTTGAGAAACTGAGTCATGGTTATGCAAGAAGTAGCAAACCTTGTTATAGCCGGTCTGTGCAGATTCCTTTGCTTGGTAAATTTCCTCATCATGTTCACAAGAGGGACATGGCTGTAGATATCCATTCATGAACATGCATTTTTCATGGCATTCTTCAAATGCTGGGATTTCTCCAATGTCCTCCAACATTAGATCAATGCAATTTGCAGCATATGAAGTCGAGTAGAATTGCGGTCTTTTTGCTTCAAGCAATTTTCCTAAATTTAAATGTAAAGTGTTAAAACAAAGAAATAAAAACGTTGAATATAAAATATTGGTTCGGATCATACATACCAGATTTTATGTAGTTCTTTGCATTGTCTGTGATAACTTGAACTACATAAGCTTCTCCAATCTCCTCAACCATCTCATCTAGCATCTTAAACAACAATGTCGCATCTTTCACCACTTCTGAGACATCTTTCAACTTCATGAAAACAGAACCTTTAGGGGAATTAACTAGGAAGTTGACAATGTCTTTCTTAGCCACTGAATCATGCCAACCATCAAACATAAGTGAACAACCTTTACTAGCCCACTTGTTTTTGTTCTCCTCAATTTGGACAAAGTGTTCTGCACTTCTTTAGTAAACAGTGGAACTCTTAATTCATACATGGTTGGTGGTTTTAATCGTACTCCATATTCCCCAATTAACTTAATCATCTCGCCAAAACTAGGACAGGTGACTGCATTGAACACAAGACCAGCACCCAAAACCCACCTAGTGATACCTCCAACTACCGTTTCCTTTAAATCTTTATCACAAGCTCCAAGAACACTCGTTCTATCTTTCCTTGCTTGCAAAAATATCAAGCAGAAGAGTAGTCACATACCTGTCCAATGGACCTCTAACTCTCCTCTTCTTAGCATGGACAGACCATCGCGGCTGACTTTCCTTCTCGCGGTCTTCATCATACTCGTCAAGACCTTCTTCTTCTACTTGGAGAACCATGTTACGCTATCTCGTCATCCTTCATCTTCTTGTATCTGTTTAAATCCTCTCTCACATGTGGTGGACATACTTTACAAACTTTGGCATTCCTATGGTCCTCTCTTAATTAAGTGTTGCTTGAGACGTGAAATCCCACCATGAAAGTCCTTCATACAGAAGATACACTTCCAAGAGTTAGAATTGTTATTCAACATGGTTCCATATTTTCTTCCTGGATCACTTCCAGGACGTGTAGCCTCAGACATTGAAACTCTGATCAAAGGAAAAACATAACAAAATAATTACTATTTGAGTATTGTCAATAGTATTGACCGTTGGTTATAAACTTATAATATAAACGTAAAGAGCATGAGACAAAAATTATAATATACATGTAAAGAGCATGAGACAAAAACAAGACTGATCATACACGAGTACACTCAATTCAAAAGCCGGTAAGTATATTAGTAAGACGTCAGTTATTTAAAACTAGACTGTGATCAAAGCTAAGACAGAATTAAGAGAAAAAAAATGATATAAAACGAAAGTACAGAGAGTCATAGACTAACCGCGTGTTGTTAACTCCGACCAAGCTACCACAGTGCGTTCTAATCTGTGACAAAGCAACACAAGAATTTATAATAAGAAGAAGCACATACGAGATTAGAAAGAGTAGAGAGTACTCTAACCTTAAGCAAAAAAACTTGAGATCTATGTTTTTGTTAAGTTATGTAACTTGTCTTTTATAAAGAGGAAGCTAGGGTTTTCATAGGTATTTAGACGTTTAAGATTCTGAATCTCCCAAGTATTTTAGACGTCTAAGATTGGTTATTAATTAAGGTAGTAGGGTTTCATACCTGGTTTAGTCCATGGGGCGCGCCTTTGCATCGCCTTTGATACTTTCACCTTATGGCCAAAAAGCTCCATGGGGCGCGCCTTACGGACCACCATACCCTAGCCTAGGAGGTGCATGGCGGGGATAGGACTGTCGCCTTAGTGCGCCTTGCGCCTTGGCGCAAAAGGCGCCATTTAAAACACAGGTTTTTGGATTAATGAGTATGCCAATATCACAATTGGACATGACATGAAGTGATTATAATATCTTGTGTAATGCAAACCAATATTTAAAGAGAGACCGTTCAGTTTTATGATATACTTTCATTCAAGATCCTCAAACTCAAAGATAAAAGTAAAATATTTGGGAGAACTCTATAATAAAATTCAAAATCAACACAAAGAAAGTAGATTTTGTGACACCAAACTCCATACAAAGACCTTAGTGAATAGATGATCCCGAGTTATATAGCCTTATATGCTCACTATCGAGTTCTATTGTCTTGGCGTAAGGTTTTCATTATCCATTGACTGTAACTTTTTAAACTCTGCCCATGCAAATCATAGAATCACTCTAGCAATAACACATCCGCAAGGAACATATATTGATCATATTTAACTAATTAAAACAAGAAAAGAGACCGTTACAAATCACATGCTTTGCTCTTCCCTTTTGCGTCTCCCAAGAAGTGTACCTTTTCTTATTTGAGCCAAACTTGGAACATAATTCAGAAGATGCGGGTAAGAAGATGGTCTGATTGTAGAACTTAGATCAAGAGGATCCACTTGCATGTCTTTATTTCCTCCTACAACGTGTAATATTTTGTTGTGGTTTGTTGGGATAAGCTTGGAATAGCTTGGAGATAAAGTTACATATATAAAATAGGAAAGTCTATGATGATTAGGAGTTATCTTGTTATCCTATATTGAATGTGTTTAGGACTTTATATTTTATATATATGGAGATGTCAAGCTTGTGACATAACATATGAGCTTTGGTGATTTGGATCTTGTGAGTTTGAATTGATTGAATAAGAGAAGGATTTCTTATTAATTTGTGATTCAACACTTGGTATCAGAGCTTTCTACAAGAAACGGATCAGACGTTTGAGAGATTACAAGCATCAATCATGAGTGACATAAAGGATGAGGTCGAGACACCTTCTAAAGAGGCCGGACCTTCCTCCATAAAACTTCCAATGTTGAATGCTTCAAACTACACAGTTTGGGCTATGAGAATAAAGATTGCACTCAAGGTTCACAAAGTTTGGGAAACCATTGACCCCGGGAACAAACACGAAGAAAAAAATAACATGGCAATAGCTCTGTTATTTCAATCAATCCCCGAAGCCTTGGTACTACAGGTTGGTGACCTTGATACGGCAAAGTGTGTTTGGGACGCCATTAAAGCTAGGCATGTGGGAGCTGAGCGTGTGAAAGAGGCGAGATTGCAAACTTTGATGGCAGATTTTGATAGACTCAAGATGAAGGACTCGGATACAATAGATACCTTCTCCGGGAAGCTATCTGAAATCTCCTCGAAATCTGCATCACTAGGAGAAATAATCGAGGAACCGAAGCTAGTGAAGAAGTTTCTGAAGAGTTTGCCAAGAAGAAAATATATTCATATTGTGGCCTCTCTTGAACAAGTACTTGATTTGAACACCACAAGTTTTGAAGATATTGTCGGTAGACTAAAGGCATATGAGGAGAGGATATGTGAGGAAGAAGATGAGCACCACGATGACGATCAAGATAAGCTAATGTATACTAGCTCAAACTCGGAATCTCAGCAAGAGAGCTATGGCAGTAACAGAGGCAGAGGACGTGGAGGACGATCCGGCTGGAGAGGAAGAGGTCGAGGAAGACACGGAAACTTTCATGCTCAACGAGAAGCGTACAAGCAAGGACAGAACCGTGATATATCACACATAACTTGCTTCAAGTGTGATAAACTCGGACATTATGCACAAGACTGTCCCGATAAGTTACTCAAGCTCCAAGAAGCAGTGGAGAAGAAAGATGAAGATACTACTCAAGATGCGGACGAACTAATGATGCATGAAGTGGTTTACCTTAATGAGCAAAAGGTAAAACCTAGTACCTTTGAAGCTGAGCAAGACACAAACAACATATGGTACCTCGACAACGGAGCAAGTAATCATATGAGCGGAAACCGTATGTTCTTCACCTCGCTTGATGAAGGAATTACCGGAAACGTTCGTTTTGGTGATGACTCTCGAATTGACATTAAAGGAAGAGGTTCAATTCGGTTCATATTTAATGATGGTGAAAAAAAGATACTAAGAGATGTCTATTATATACCGGGACTACGAAGCAATATAATCAGCTTAGGTCAAGCTACGGAGGCTGGTTGCGAAGTGAGAATGAAGAACAAGGAGCTGTATCTTCTTGACCGGATGGGACACTTGATGGTAAAGACTACACGCTCTCCGAACCAACTGTACAAAGTCATTCTTGCCGCCGATACAGTACAAATTTTTCAAATCTCTGAAACTACAGAGTCATACAAATGGCATGCTCGCCTCGCTCACGTCAATATGAATACAATGAAGTTGATGATCAGCAAAGAACACGTGACTGGCATACCTCACTTGGACGTCAAAACAGAAACATGTGTATCTGGCCTGCGCGGGAAGCAAGCTCAAGCACGTTTTCCGAAAACAACTCTGCACCGAGCTACTCATCCTCTAGAACTAGTTCATGGGGACCTCTGCAGGCCAATCACACCTATCACACCAGCACATAAAAGGTATGTGTTTGTACTTATTGATGACTTCTCGCGATATATGTGGATAATACTACTAGAGGAGAAGAGAGAAGCTTTCGACAAATTCAAACACTTTAAGAGTATTACGGAGCTAGAAACTGGAGCCACAATAAAAACATTCAGAACAGACAGAGGTGGTGAATTCCATTCACACGAGTTCAATCTCTATTGCAAAGAGAATGGAATTAGTCGACACTTAACGGCTCCATACTCTCCACAACAGAATGGAGTCGTTGAACGTCGAAACCATAATCACTCTAGATCTCCCTAACCCATGAATTCAAAAGGTGATTACTCACTAATCTCC
>NC_027748.1:30912442-30912850 GCF_000695525.1 Brassica oleracea var. oleracea | reverse complement strand
AAGAGTACTTAACTTAGGTTTTTGCAATCTAAAAACAATAAAACAAATGACCAAAAGGCCCCTGAAATAAAATAAAAATCGTCCAATCAAACACGCGGAGCGACCTAACATAGTCGTTCCCACGAGGTCGCTCCCGACGCTTTCTTCGTGTCTCGCCCCGTCAAAACGCGTTGAGCTGGTCGCTCTGGCTGGGAGCGACCTTGGTAGGTCGCTCTGAGGGGTCGCTCCAGGAT
Organism: Brassica oleracea var. oleracea; assembly: GCF_000695525.1. Taxonomy (NCBI): domain Eukaryota; kingdom Viridiplantae; phylum Streptophyta; class Magnoliopsida; order Brassicales; family Brassicaceae; genus Brassica; species Brassica oleracea. The sequence goes on along the minus strand of NC_027748.1, from coordinate 30,912,617 downwards.
GCTCGACTTTGGTGTCTCCGGACGAGAGGACGCGAGCGACCTTGGTGTGTCGCTCCAACAAGTCACTCCGGACTTCGGGAGCGACCTCAGTGGGTCGCTATGAGAGGTCGCTCCGGGCTTCGTTTTTCGTCGTCTCGCCATGGAAACGCGAGCGACCTCGGAGCGTCGCTCTGGC
>NC_027748.1:30912078-30912230 GCF_000695525.1 Brassica oleracea var. oleracea | reverse complement strand
TCCAATACCTGATAAAGACTCATGTATGCAAAATGCAACCTAAACATGGCTAAATCCTAGTCTATATGATCAAAATGTACATGGGTGAATGGATAAAACAATGCAAGATTTCAAGGCTCCTAAGACAAATGTTGTAGTATAGTGATTGTCGA
>NC_027748.1:30904909-30911978 GCF_000695525.1 Brassica oleracea var. oleracea | reverse complement strand
CCTCAGTGGGTCGCTCTGAGAGGTCGCTCCGGGCTTCGTTTTGCGTCCACTCGCCATGGAAACGCGAGCGACCTCGGAGCATCGCTCTGGCAAGTCGCTCTGAGAGGGGTGTCTCACGATAGAAACGCGAGCGACCTCTCCATGTCGCTCTGGCTGGATCGCTACGGGATCACAGCGACTTCACGGCGTCGCTCCGGTGAGGTCGTTCTGGTGCGCTGCTCGTCCGTTGATCGCTTTAAACACTTCTTTTGAGCTCCAAATGCACCCAAATGCCTCCAAGAACTCCATGTGGTACTCCAATACCTGATAAAGACTCATGTATGTAAAATGCAACCTAAACATGGCTAAATCCTAGTCTATATGATCAAAATGCACATGAGTGAATGGATAAAACAATGTAGATATGCAAGATATCACACACCTATCACACCAGCACATAAAAGGTATGTGTTTGTACTTATTGATGACTTCTCGCGATATATGTGGATAATACTACTAGAGGAGAAGAGAGAAGCTTTCGACAAATTCAAACACTTTAAGAGTATTACGGAGCTAGAAACTGGAGCCACAATAAAAACATTCAGAACAGACAGATGTGGTGAATTCCATTCACACGAGTTCAATCTCTATTGGAAAGAGTATGGAATTAGTCGACACTTAACGGCTCTATACTCTCCACAACAGAATGGAGTCGTTGAACGACGAAACCGAACGTTATTTGAGATGACAGGGAGCATACTGAAGCACATGGATGTACCAAGTTGGCTATGGGGCGAAGCCACAAGGCACACAACTTATTTGATCAATCGGATTGCTACAAGGTCTCTAGCTGGAGGGAAACCGTATGAAGTCTTGCGCAACAAGAAACCGAACCTGAGACATTTGAGAGTTTTTGGTTGTATATGCCATGCGAGAACAGAAGCTGCGGGAAGAAAGAAGCTTGATGATCGATCACGGACCCTTGTCCACCTAGGAACAGAGCCCGGGTCAAAGGCTTATCGGTTACTTGATCCAACGAGGAAGAAAATTGTAGTAAGTCGAGACGTTGTGTTTGAAGAAGATAAAAGATGGATATGGAGCTCTAACGTGACAAACAGAGGATCGAATACAGACACCTTCTCCATCGATATACAAAGCTTCGAAAGTAACAATGGATATTCTGAGACACAAGCCATAGGTGAGAATGAAGAAATAGTTGAAGTTGATGATGAAGAACAAGAGACAGAAGATGAAGCTATAGTCGATGATGATGGTGAAACTCACCTAAGAAGATCATCGAGAGTTAGTTCAAAACCGTCATATCTTGATGACTATGTTTTCCTTGCGGAGACAGAAGGGGAGAGACTGTTAATGTTTTTAAACGACGAGCCGTGGGATTACAATGAAGAAAAAGAGCATAAGGTTTGGGTAGATGCGTGCAAAGATGAGATCTTTTCGATCGAAAAGAACAATACTTGGATACTTGTTGATCTTCCCTTGGGTGTAAAACCAATCGGTTTGAAGTGGGTTTTTAAGATAAAGAGGAACGCAGATGGAAGTATCTCTAAGTTTAAATCACGGCTGGTCGTAAAGGGCTATGTTCAAAGGCACGGAGTCGATTATGACGAAGTCTATGCTCCGGTCGCTCGCATTGAGACCATTCGGCTTGTTATAGCTATAGCAGCTTCGAATGGATGGGAGATACACCATCTTGACGTCAAGACCGCATTCCTCCATGGTGAGCTGAAAGAAGATGTATACGTCACGCAACCTGAAGGGTTTATAATCTCGGGAAAGGAAGAAATGGTATATAAGCTTAAGAAGGCGTTGTATGGCTTGAGACAAGCGCCTCGAGCTTGGAATGTGAAGCTTAATGGAATACTTCAAGAACTTGGCTTTATGAGATGCTCTAAAGAACCATCTCTATATCGTAAAGACAAGAAACTGGATGTTCTTGTCGTGGTTGTGTACGTGGACGACTTACTTGTAACAGGATCTTCGTATCAAGACATTCTAAGCTTCAAGAAGGACATGTCAAAGCGATTTGAGATGAGCGATCTAGGGAAGCTAACCTACTACTTGGGTATTGAAGTTCATCAGCATGAGACAGCGATATCATTACGACAAGAGAGATATGCTGCTAAGATCCTCGATGAAGCCGGGATGGGCTCTTGCAACCCAACGGCTATACCCATGGATATCAATGTGAAACTGTCCAAATCAACGCAAGAGAAAAGCGTTAATGAGCGTGAATACAGGAGAAGCATAGGTTGTCTTCGATACTTGCTGCACACTCGTCCGGATCTTTCATATTGTGTTGGCATACTTAGCCGATACATGCAGGAACCAAAGGAGTCTCATGGCGCGGCGTTGAAGCAGGTGCTCAGGTACCTACAAGGAACAACTTCTCTTGGTTTTCAGTATTCGAGATCGTTGAAACGTGAGATAACAGGCTATAGCGACAGCTCGCATAATGTTGACGAGGACGATGGCAGAAGCACACATGGTCATATTTTCTACCTCGACGACAGCCCTATAACTTGGTGCTCACAGAAGCAGGAGATCGTTGCACTTTCGTCGTTTGAAGCGGAGTTCATGGCGGTGACAGAAGCAGCTAAACAGGCCGTGTGGCTTCAAGAGCTGCTGAGTGAAGTTATTGGTCGAAGCATTGTTCAAGTAACTATTCGAGTGGATAATAAATCGGCGATTGCTTTGACTAAAAATCCGGTTTTTCACGGACGTAGCAAACATATACATAGAAGATTCCACTTCATACGAGAGTGTGTTGAGAAAGATCAAATTGAAGTTGAGCATGTTCCGGGCAATGAACAACGAGCTGATATATTGACTAAGTCACTTGGAAGACTTAAGTTCAAGGAGATGAAAAGTTTGATTGGAGTTAAAATTGTTGGAGAAAATGATTCAAAGCTTAAAGGGGAGGATGTTGGGATAAGCTTGGAATAGCTTGGAGATAAAGCTACATATATAAAATAGGAAAGTCTATGATGATTAGGAGTTATCTTGTTATCCTATATTGAATGTGTTTAGGACTTTATATTTTATATATATGGAGATGTCAAGCTTGTGACATAACATATGAGCTTTGGTGATTTGTGATCTTGTGAGTTTGAATTGATTGAATAAGAGAAGGACTTCTTATTAATTTGTGATTCAAGTTCGTGTAATGATTGCAATACTTTACACCTTTGTTCTCCCCGTCAGCCAATAAACTAAACCTATTCTTATTTATCCCACTTTTGGCTTTCACTGTTAGGACCTTCCATGACATGACCGATCCAGGACTAGTGTTTCACCCATACATGTGAAGTATCTTCATTGTAAAAACTGCCTAACAGACAAAGCTGTTCATCTTTAAATACAGATAAAGCTGATATATTAAATGGAAAAGGCTGAGGCAGAGATAGATTATTAAATCTCTTGGCTGAAAAATCAAAACTGAGTAAGAAATTACTGTGTGGACTCTGTGGTTGAGTAGCAAGCCAATATGTATTTCCCTTCACAGAGATGCCACGACTATATTGTGATAAAAACCAATCACTACACCAAGTACTTGTGACACCCGTCACCTCCTATCTGGAAAACAGCGTGCCACCAACAATACCTCATAATAAAATAGCCCATATACACAACCTCCACTCATTTTAAGCGCAAATAAAAATCGAATAAAAAGCCCAGTAGCACCAATTCGTCCAAATATCATATACTCATCTGTCTCACTTGAAATGTGGAAGAAAGAGGAGTGAGTAACAGGAGAGTCACTCAGTGAGGTATGGGATGCTAAACCCGAAGTCCATGGACTTGGACATAGCACTCCGAATAAATATAATTTAATCCTAACATATGACAACCATGACACCTAAAGTACCCAAGAAACAAATAGAGGTCTCCCCCTATAAGAGGCTTCTTGTATAGGACTAGTGCCCATACACACCCCCCGGAGACGCTTATCGACCTCTAGGCTACGGTCAACAGGTCGACTAAGCTGACCGTAGCAAACCTCAACACAAACTCCCGACCTACAGAAGTACATCTCTGTATTCGGCTAACAATCTCATGACTCCTCATAAACAATTACTTTTATTCACCAATTCTAAATGAAACAATCACGTTGAACCATCTAGACCCTTATATCCGGTTTAAGCAAAGAACCTAAAAACTAAACAAGCAATGACAGTCTCGATTTCACACAGACGGAATATATTAGAAATAAATTATACTTATTCAAGTCCCTATGCCGTGTACGAGAAGTTCGGAAGTAGACCCTCACCTTAGCCAAAATTGGAGATGGATTGGAGATGCTTGGTTACTGATTCTCTGTCCATTAAGACTCGGTCTAGACTTTTAGAAAGAATTACTTCTTTAACAAGCTACACTAAAGTCCAGATTGCTTCCTACGCATGACATGACACGTTTAAGGTTTATGATACCAAGATTACTTGCAAGACAAGTAATAAATGAGATACCACTTAACTATCACGTTTAATAATACGGGCTCCATCTACTATGACCAACGGCAATGGCATGGCTGGTGATGCTGGTGGTGGTGGTATGATACGACGGCTCCGGTCTCGTGCGTCTTCTCCACGTCTTAACCTCTCGGTTCAACAACTCCGGCTCGTGTGGTTGGTCGGGGTGGACGCCATAGATCCGGTGCAGCACATCACTTCTCTACAGCTTAACTTCTTGTTTCCATTACTTTAACTCCAACTAAAGCAACAATGGTGCTCCCAATGCCACGAAGGTGACTCCGATCAAGGATGGTGATGGTGGTGACTCATGGTGGCAGTAGCACACGACTAATCCCCATCGAGTTATGGATCAAACGAGCGGTGGTTTGTGATGAATGGTGGCTCCGGTGTTGCTACTCCTTCTGTTGGTTAAACGTTCCAAGCATCTCCATCACGAGATCCATGGTGATAAACGATAAAACAAGGAAGTGAAGGAGATGGGTAACGATGATAGCGCAAGGTGGTAGAACTATGATATATACACATGGGTATATAACTCGGTTCATTAATGGTTAGGCTCAATCAAATAAATTAAATCAAACCATGAGCTACTAAACCAAAATCGGGGTCGTTACAGTACTCTCCAAGAATTAGTGGTTAACTCATATAATCTCGTACTCATTTTTGATTGGTAATATCACTTGAAGATCCATTCTCAAGATTTTGTACTGCTTGCGGGAGAACTTGTTATCGTAACCGAGAGCATAGTAGTCGTCCCACTTGTACATGTCTCTAGGTCAAGCCCACTTGGTTTCCCCTGACCATGGATTCCGAACCACGAGTTTTGTTATCCTTTATGGTGCATAGCAATAAGCCGTCACAGTGAAAGACGTTATCTATAGCGACTGGTGAAGCATTAAGGTTGAAATGATATGCTACCTTAACAGATGGAGAAACATCGTTGTGCTGCAGTCCATGGAGATTGATCCTTACTAAGAATACCTTATAATCAATCAACATGATACTCAGAGGCTCCTCCTTTTGTGTACAAGCTGAGTGTTTCCTAGCAAATCTCCAAGATTTTAATAGAGCGTGCGATTGTTTTGAAGCTGATCGAAACCGTGACAGAGAATTAGCAGGAACCCTATTGAGAATCTCCTCTGTCAAATCCCTTGGAAAGTTTCTGTTGTAACAATTGTGAGAAGAAACAGATGCGGAAACAGATGAATAAAAACGATGTAACAACGACACAGAGATTTAACGTGGTTCACCAACTTGGCTACGTCCACGGGCAAAGAGAGATCTTATTATTAGAGGCGATATTGAGTTTACAGAGTGCAAGTTTAGGGTTACTTCGAATACAAGATATATATAGTAACATCTCGTATCTAAAACCCTAGACTAAACGGACTCATGGGCTTAAGCCCACGATCAGATGTAACATCCATAATAACTTGATGCAACGCTCTTGATGCAACCGAGTCGGTATGATGTACGTGATGTAACATCCATCGCGTAGATGTAACATCCAGATTCAAGGCATATCAACAATTCTCCACCTTGACTTGAATCCTCTCAATAACAGATGTACCAGATGCACCTTCAAGTGCCAAATGTACCAGATGCGCTTCTCTGCGCTAGATGTACCATCTCTCTCTTTGCCTCAGATGTCCCTTCGGACCAGATGTGCTGCTTAGACGAACCAGACGCCATTTAACGGCCAGATGCTCAACTAGAGCCAGACGTTCGTTATCAGCCAGATGTCCCAATAGACCAGACGTCCTTACGGACCAGATGTCCTTACGGACCAGATGTCCTTACAGACCAGATGCCCCGATGGGCCAGATGCCCCAACGGGCCAGATATCCTTGCGGACCAGATGCCCCTTCGGGCCATATGCCCCTTAGGGCCATACTAACAGTTTGAGATGTTTAGCAAGTCTAAGCAATGCTTAAACTTGCTGTGAGGAACCGGCTTTGTGAACCTGTCAGCAGGATTATCTGCAGTTCCTACTTTCTTCACTTCAATTCGCTTCTCATCTCTCAAGAAGTGATACCTCACATCAATATGCTTCGTTCTCTCATGATGAACCTGATCCTTGGCTAAGCATATAGCGCTCAAACTGTCACAATATACAATAGCCTGATCTTGATGCAAACCGAGATCATTAACCAATCCTCTAAGCCATATTCCTTCCTTCGCAGCTTTTGTCAGCGCCATATACTCTGCCTCAGTAGTAGACAATGTCACTGTAGACTGTAAAGTCGCCTTCCAGCTAACCACAGAGCCACCCAAGGTGAACACATAACCGGTCATAGATCTTCTGCAGTCTACATCTCCAGCATAATCAGAATCGGAATAGCCTGTTACCAATCGCGGATTGTCGCATCCATAGATGAGACCAACATCAGATGTACCCTTCAGATACCGGAAAATCCGCTTCACAGCTGCCCAATGCTCCTTCCCAGGTTGTCCCATAAACCTGCTAACCACACTGACTGCATGTGCCAGATCTGGTCTTGTGCAGACCATTGCATACATCAAGCTTCCTACAGCGCTAGCATAAGGAACTCGAGACATATACTGTATCTCTTCTTCAGACTGAACCTCATACATGGTAA
>NC_027748.1:30902845-30904720 GCF_000695525.1 Brassica oleracea var. oleracea | reverse complement strand
CTGTTAAATTGCGACTAACATCTTCTGGTGGCTGCTGTAAAATCAACTCTGGTTCTCGAACAACTTTCCTTAGAACTGACACATGAAACACATTGTGGATATCCGATAACTCTTGCGGTAACTCAAGTCGATATGCTACTGCTCCAATCCTCTCAATGATGCGATACGGTCCTAAAAATCTTGGCTTCAACTTTTTCAACTTGCGGTACTCGGCTGTTCCTCGGTAGGTTCTCATTTTCAAGTATACTTCATCTCCTACTTCAAACTCCAAAGCTTTTCTCCTCTGGTCAGCATAACTCTTGTGCCGATCGTGAGCCTCTTTTAGTCTAGACTTGAGCAATTCCACCTGTTCTATGGTTTCCTTAACCATTTCCGGCTCTAAATCTCGTCTCTCCCCCACTTCTGTCCAACATAATGGAGTTCGACATGGTCTCCCATATAGAGCCTCATATGGAGACATCCCAATGCTCGAATGGTAACTATTGTTGTAAGCAAACTCTGCCAATGGTAGAAATTGGCCCCATTTTCCTGCCCAATCAAGTACACAGGCTCTTAGCATGTCCTCAAGTGTAATAACCCCAATCAATACAATCATCACATTCAATCCTCAAACATCATTCAACCATATTTTAACAACCTTAGCAATAGATCTATGTTTTTCACACATCAAGCATCAAGATATTTATATATATCATATGTATAGTTATTTATATTAGTAGATCTATAGAAAGTAACAAATAAGGATGAATGATCAACCTAGACACTTCTACCATGATGAGATAATAATAGAATGAGATAGAGATTGCCACAAGCCCTCACCTTAGCCTAGATCTGCGAGATGAGATGAGAGTTGATGTAGATCTGAGTTCTATGGATCCTTACTAACCAGATCTACAAGAAAAAGAGTTGGTTTCCACCCAAACCCTAGATCAGAGATCAAGAAGAAGAAAGAGATATGAGAGATCTAAAGAGAGTGATTAGAGTTTCCTTACCCTCACCAGTTGTTGGATCTAGAAGAAAAATAGTAGAAGACTCAAGAAAACGACGAGAAGGGATCGAAACACGGCGAGATCTCCTCTCCGGTGAGATTACACGGTCGCCGGCGGTGCTCCGGTGACTCGCGGTGGCTCCGGTGGTGGTTTGGTGGCCGGCGGCTGCTCTCTCTCCAACTGGGCAGGGCTTCGCTAGGTTTTGAGTCTCTGGAGAAAACCTAAGGGGCTGCCTCCTTTTTATAGAAGAGGAAGGGGAAAACCCTAGGGTTTTCTCTACATGGGACAAATCATCACGGGCATTGTCACTAAAAATTGGGCTCGGGCCCGGGATGTGACAAGTCTCCCCCACTAAACAAGAATTCTCCCCCGAATTCACGTCAACCTCCTCTGGTACCTCATCACTCGAAAACAACTCTGGATAAAACGATCGCATCTGTGACTCTGGCTCCCAAGTATCCTCACATATTCCATCTCTTTCCCAGCTCACACGGATCATCGCGGTCACTTTCCCTTGGACATCCATGTCTTTAATCTCTGAGACTTTAACTGGTTTGCTTTGAGCTGTTAAATTGCGACTAACATCTTCTGGTGGCTGCTGTAAAATCAACTCTGGTTCTCGAACAACTTTCCTTAGAACTGACACATGAAACACATTGTGGATATCCGATAACTCTTGCGGTAACTCAAGTCGATATGCTACTGCTCCAATCCTCTCAATGATGCGATACGGTCCTAAAAATCTTGGCTTCAACTTTTTCAACTTGCGGTACTCGGCTGTTCCTCGGTAGGTTCTCATTTTCAAGTATACTTCATCTCCTACTTCAAACTCCAAAGCTTTTCTCCTCTGGTCAGCATAACTCTTGTGCCGATCGTGAGCCTCTTT
>NC_027748.1:30899065-30901904 GCF_000695525.1 Brassica oleracea var. oleracea | reverse complement strand
CTCCTTGTAGTTGGTCCAACAACTCGTCGATTCTTGGCAGAGGGTACTTATTATTTATCGTCACTTTGTTCAATCCACGATAATCGATGCAAAGTCTAAAACTTCCGTCCTTCTTCTTGACAAACAGGACAGGCGCTCCCCATGGTGAGCTACTTGGTCTAATGAATCCCTTATCCATTAGATCCTCCAGCTGCTTCTTCAACTCAGCCATTTCTGCTGGTGCCAAGCGATACGGTGCCTTAGACACTGGTGCCGTACCAGGTTATAATTCTATAGTAAACGCATCACCTCGCGTTGGTGGCGGTCCTGTCAAGGGTTCAAAAACATCGGTATACTCGTCTACAACCGGAATGGTGTCTAAGTCGGCTTCCTTATCTGATCCCTGGATGTTGATAGTGGCGAGATAAGCTTCACTTCCTTTCTCCAATAACTCTTCTGCTTGCATCATGGATATGATGGGGATTCATGTACTTCTCTTTATCCCTTGGAAAAATATTGTCCCTTCAGTCCTAGGGATGTAGACGCGCGTCTTTGGGCAATCCATCACGGCCTTGTGATATGTCAACCAATCCATGCCTAAGATCACCTCGTAGTGGTTTAACTCCATCTCCACCAAATTTCCTTTAAGCTCAATGCCTTCTATGACGATGGGGACATCCTCATACATTCCAGTAGACCTCATTAACTCGGTCCCTGCGGTTTCTATTCCTTTGGCATTCGAAACGAACATGCCCTCAAAGGTCCAACACTTTGTCAAAGTGGGAGACACAAAACTATGTGTTGCGCCAGTATCAAATAAGGCATGGGCATTTATTCCCCCAACTAAAACCGATCCTACACAATTTGAACTATGTCTAAGTCTACTATACTTGGACCAAACAAGACTTATAAGTAAACATCTAGACAAGTAGGTATAGGAAACATACCAACGATCGGTTCTCCTTCTTCGTGGTCCCCGACTACGAAGGCTCGTCCAGCCACATCTTGTCTTTTTGGTGGTGACGGTAACTGCTCATTGCGCCCAGCTCCCTGCTGCGGTGCTCCCTGCTGCGGTGCTCCCTGCGCTGGCATACGACATGCATTCGAAGTGTGTCCTTCTCTGTTACAACGATAACATCGAACATTCGGTGGGAATCTACAATCCTTTACGTGGTGTCCTTTCTTATTACACCTATGGCAAGTTACTCCTCCTTCACTTTTTGCGGCTTGTGGTGGCGACTTCCCAAGTTCGCTTGGTCGCCTTTGACTGAGTGCTCCTTGTAAGCTTGCTTTCTTCTTCCAAGCCAATCTTCTGTAAGGCTGCTGTCTCAACAAGTTCCGCAAAACGGTCATACTTCCTAAGGGAACACCTGTTCTTCAAATCAACCCTTAGTCCATTCATGAATTTGCGAATCAGGTCTTGCTCATCCATGCGTCTGCGGGCGAACCTTCTCAAACGATTGAACTCTTCCTTATACTCTTTCACTGTCTTGTTCCCTTGGCGCAGATTCTCAAATTCGTTCTCCATCTTGTCTGTAGCCTCAGGGGGAACATACTCTCGGGTGAACTCATCCTTAAAGTCCTCCCAGGTCAACTCATAGCGTCCTCGCGCTAATTCCACGACACTTTCCCACCATATCATGGCTTCGTCTTTCAGGTAATGAACAGCCAATTCCCTTCGGAACTCGGCTGGACACCTGGCTGCATCCAAGTTCTTCTCCAGCTTCCTCCTCCAGTTATCTGCAGAGGTGGCACTGGCCTTCCCACTGAAATGATCCATTTGCATGTCCCTCATGTACTTCATCACTTCCCAGTAGGTGGGTCCACGAACACGAGCTGACACAAACGGTGGGGGCGGAGGCGGATGACGGTGACACACTCCAACACCCGGTACATACCCGCGTGCATCAGCCTGGTGTGGTGTTCCATCAGCGGATTCTTCACGCATTTGATCTCCAAAACGCTCACGGTATCTTTGCAACTCTGCCATCATTTCGGCATATCCTGCTGGTTGGTCACTCTGCTGACTCCGCTTTGTTGAGCTTCCACCATCAGTCTCAGTGTTAGTTCCATTCACACTTTCCACAGAATTGGTCGGGCTAGCTTCCCGAACCACACGTGTTGCAGTGCCTCTTCCCCTAGCGGTTCTTCTTCCTCTTGGTGCCATCCTGTTCACGCAAAACTAACACTTAGAACTTTTTCCTGTTTATGAATGACGAATGAATGAGTTCAAAGTAAAGGAGTGGTCTCGATGGTGCTCTTGACTCTAACTTTTAAAATCCCCATTTATCCTTCTTTAAAATCCAAACCAACTTTAAAAATCCGAAATTTTTTAAAGATCTTAAACTTTATTCCGATAGGAACCGGACAAAAAAAACGTTTCCTCTCTACAGCCTCCCAGGTTAAGACCGGGGGCTCTAACCTCAGCTCTGATACCACTTGTCACACCCATATCTCGCTTAACCGAGACGGCATGAATTCACATTGCCTTCACCAATAAAAATACTTAAATAGGCCAATGCGAATCTCATTCCCAAGGATCAAATTCAAATGTTTTACAAAAACGTACTAAAACGAATAGGAAACGCTTAAAACCAAATCACTAAGTCTTAAAATAAAATAACTTAAAGAAAACCAAACACCCGAAAATCAGCACCACACCGAGACGATCACTCCTGCACTTCCTCGAACTCACCTGAAAAAGAAAGGAGGGCTGAGTATTTCGACAAATACTCAGTGAGGGAAGCTCCAGGAGCCCCGAAATCAATCACCAACAATCATCACACAACATAGCATAAGCATCTAACTTTAACATTCAGTAAATCGAAAGCAATCAACAAGAAACGAGGATAAACCCCGG
>NC_027748.1:30897621-30897957 GCF_000695525.1 Brassica oleracea var. oleracea | reverse complement strand
ACTTCCGAAGCTTACACACATAGTCTTCTTTTCCAGGAACTCGGAAACCATCCGGCTGTCATGTATATCTCCTCCTCAAGCTTTCCATGAAGAAACGCAGTCTTCACATCAAGGTGCTCAAGCTCCAAGTCCTGACGTGCTACCAGCGCTAGCAACACTCTGATGGAAGTATGTCTGACCACTGGTGAAAATATCTCATTGTAGTCTACTCCCACTCTCTGACTAAAAACTCTTGCAACAACCCGAGATTTATACTTAACTCCTTCTGTCGGCGATGCTCCATCCTTAATCTTGTAGATCCACTTGCATGTAACAACTCTTCTCCCTGGTGGTAAT
>NC_027748.1:30897093-30897413 GCF_000695525.1 Brassica oleracea var. oleracea | reverse complement strand
CTCCAACTGAACTTCTTCTACACGCTCCTCTTGATTTTCTGTGTGTTAATGCACATTGATCACGTCATGATCATCTCGCAGCTCTACCTGTTTATCAGTGCTACCTTTCTCTGCTTCAGAACTGGACCATGAGCTTCTAACCATAGATGCTTCATCGAAAATAACATTACTGCTTAGAATCACTCGGTTTTCTGATGGAGACCAGACCCTGTATCCCTTGACTCCATCGCCGTAGCCCATAAAAACTCCCTTCCTTGCTCTCGGCTCTAGTTTACCTTCACCTACATGATAGTAAACAGTGCAACCGAACACTCTTAGAA
>NC_027748.1:30896722-30897035 GCF_000695525.1 Brassica oleracea var. oleracea | reverse complement strand
TGACCACACTTCAGAAGGTATCCTGCACTCGATGCCTGTGTGGGGACCGAGATTTATCAAGTAACAAGCCGTGTTGACTGCTTCAGCCCAAAACCGCTTCTCCAGACCAGCATTCGAGAGCATGCACCTTGCTCTCTCTAGCAATGTTTGGTTCATTCGTTCTGCTACACCATTCTGTTGTGGTGTTTCTCTGACTGTAAGATGCCTTGCAATCCCCGCATCCTTACAAAACTGATTGAACTCTGCTGAGCAGAATTCCAGACCGTTATCAGTACGAAGTCGCTTCACCTTCTTCTCTGTTTGATTCTCCACC
>NC_027748.1:30896065-30896612 GCF_000695525.1 Brassica oleracea var. oleracea | reverse complement strand
GGATGTAATCGAGTGTGCCTTTTGTTCTATGAATTGCCTTGCAAAAGCTCTTTCGATGCAGCTTCCCAAATACGCAGTGCTCACAGAACTCTAGACTCTTGGTCTTGTGACCACAGAGAAGACCTTGCTTCGACAGAAGTTGCATCCCATGTTCACCCATCTGTCCAAGCCTCATATGCCACAACTTAGTCATATCTTTCTCTGAGATCTCTGGTGATGCAACATTTGCTGAACCTGTAACGGTAGTACCCTTCAGCAAATATAGAGTACCTTTCATGAAACCCTTCAGAATCACATCCGAACCCTTGCAGACATTCAGAACTCTATCACCACCCGATTATTTGAACCCTCTACTGTCCAGAAGACTCATGGATATCAAATTCTTCGTCATTGATGGAACATGCCTAACCTTGTTCAATGTGCAGAATCTACCATCATGTGTCCTGAGCTTGATTGAGCCGATCCCAGCAATCTTGTAGACAAAATCATTTGCCATCTTAACCTTGCCGTCAAGTACCTCTGTGTACTTCGAAAACCACTCTCTCCT
>NC_027748.1:30889423-30895409 GCF_000695525.1 Brassica oleracea var. oleracea | reverse complement strand
TAGAGATTTTGTCATGTACAAGCTCTCCAACTTCTGCCACAAACTAGCAGCAGTTTTCTCATCCGACACTTCGATGATGATCTCGTCTGCTAGACACAACAAAATTGCTGAGAACGCCTTCTCTTCTAGAGTCTCCAAATCAGCTGTTTCAGATTTCTTCTCTGACAATGGTCCCCAGATGCCTTGTTGCTTCAACAACGCCTGCATCTTAATCTGCCAAAGACTGAAGCTATTTCTCCCATCAAACTTGTCGATCTTCGCTCTTATTCCAGACATCTTCTCACTAGATCACAACCCGAAGCTCTGATACCAGTTTGTTGTAACAATTATGAGAAGAAACAGATGCGGAAACAGATGAATAAAAACGATGTAACAACGACACAGAGATTTAACGTGGTTCACCAACTTGGCTACGTCCACGGGCAAAGAGAGATCTTATTATTGGAGGCGATATTAAGTTTACAGAGTGCAAGTTTATGGTTACTTCGAATACAAGATATATATAGTAACATCTCGCATCTAAAACCCTAGACTAAACGGACTCATGGGCTTAAGTCCACGATCAGATGTAACATCCATAATAACTTGATGCAACGCTCTTGATGCAACCGAGTCGGTATGATGTACGTGATGTAACATCCATCGCGTAGATGTAACATCCAGATTCAACGCATATCAACAGTTTCCCCACTCCATAGAGAGGCTGTAATTAAATAAATTTAGCAAGCCAGGCCAAGCAACGTACGAGCTGAGAAAGATCCAACCCTAATTATATCCTCTCAGAGACCTAATTCCTTTTGTTTCTTGACATAAAAATACACACGCATCAAAAAACAAATGGATTAACAAGTTCTCAAAAAATAATTAGTGGGTAAAAAATTTGAAATCATCTATAAGATAGGGACTATTTAACAAAATCTAGCAAACTATGTGGAAACGTTTACACAAAGTCTTAACTCTGAACTGACCTAACTTTCTCCCAACTGTCTCATTAAATATATTTCTTCTTCTCTTATTGCTTCCTGAGAAAATTTCAGGATCGATTCAACTACCAAAGACGATATTTTTTCTTCTGGACTCTGTATAATCAATTCTTCCTCCTTTCTTTCAGCGAAGGAAAAATGGGGCAACAGCAATCGAAAGGGAAATTGCTGTTTGAGCAAGTGAGCTACGGTAACTCTGAAGGGATTCAATCTCTTCATTGTGAAGGAGCAGACCTCGAGGTTCAATTCCATTGATTGATTGTTATTGAAATGCTCGTAAATTAGGGTGTTTACGTAATTTGTGTGATTTTGGGATTGTAGTGGATGGATAGAGAAGGGAAAACGCCTTTGATCATGGCTTCCATGAACTCTGAGCTTTATGCCGTCGCCGAGACTTTGATCGAGTTAGGCGCTAATGTCAATGCTTATTGTCCAGGTACTTAAGAGCTGGTTAGGATCATAAAGAACGTTGAGTACTTATAGCTAACGTGGTTTCTCTCTCTCTCTCTCTCTCTCTCTCTCTCTTGTTGGTTATAAGCTCGCCATGCAGGGACTCCTCTGCACCATGCTGCTAAAAGAGGTTTTGAGACTACCGTTAAGTTACTTCTTTCCCATGGTGGTATGTGTTTATTATCTCTTACAACTTATACTTTGAGTTTGATACTCCCTAGTTTCTAAATTTTTGTTTCCAAATAAGTGTTGTTTTAGAAAATATACAAATTAAATGTTATCTTAATATGTGTGCACAAATCTAAAACAATAATTGAACTAAAACGGAAGGAGTATCTCATATGGTATAATCCCGTCTTTGGTAGCAAATCCACTTGTTCTCAATGATGATTGCCAGACACCACTTGAGGTCGCTAGAGTCAAAGGGTTCAGCAATGTTGTACGTGCCATTGAGGTATGATCATTTGTTGTTGCTGACTTGTAAGTGATAGATATGATTGTTTTGTGGATTGTTAACTATTTTGGGTTTGTTTATTCTCTGTAGAGTCACATCTGCTTATTCTCTGGTTGGATGCGTGAGTTTTACGGCCCTGCCATTCTTGATTTATTTGCTCCTCAGCTTCTTTCAAGAAAAGTGTGAGTATCCACTATACTTCACCCTTGTCTATCTTTCCTTTCTGTGCCATACTCTGCTTGTGTGCACAGAAAATGAATTCTGAGGAAAACGTTTTCCATTTTGCACATGGCTACTTATGAATCATCTAAAGATTATGATTTGCAGATGGGTAGTCATTGTACCAACTGGTTCAAGAAATCCTGCAAAGCCTTTCAAGTTGGAGCTGGTTATATATGCTAGTTTGCAGGTACAATGATCATCACTCTTAACAATTAAGAGAACAAGTCCGGGACGTTTTACTTTCTATGTGTTTGAGTGGTAATGATGTAATCTCAGGATGCACAGCCACGCGCAGTGATGCCGTTGTGGAAAGCAAACTTGGAGGAACCAAAAGCAAAGCAGTCTGATACTTCAGTGATTATTGTCGAGAACTCCACAAGTAAATTTCTTGCTATGCTTTTAATATGTTGTTGACATGCAACCTCTTGCTTTGTGGTGGATTATGATTGAAATTATTCTGGTGGATAGTTCCAAGACGCAGGAGGCAGAGAAGAAAACGTAGGCATCAAGTAGTTAGGCGTAAGTCTACACTGTTTAGTTGCTAGCAACCATCTTTAGTTCATATCAGAAACTTTTTACCTTCATGAACTAAATAGATCTCTGTTTTATCTGATCTTGCGTTAAAATATTTTGTAAGCTTTTCTTCTCTTTTATTACAGAAATACGTCTTAGACTCGCTCCATCCATTGAAGGTGACGAACAGCAGCTTAAATGGTTTTGTGATGCATGTAAAGGAATTCCTCAGGTGATTGTCAAAACAATATTAGCCAATTTAATGTTTCATTTCATCGTTCTTTGTATTATATAATGAAACATTAATGGAGTTAAATATACAGACAACATATCCTTCAAACTTTCTCCAAACAGCACCGTCTGCGCCGCCACTTCATCATGCTATGAGTGAGACACCAAATGCCAATCACCATTCCATTGATGAAGCAAGTTCCTCAACAACACCACCTCCTCCTCCTCCTTCCTCAGGGAAAGCAAGCACCTCGGGTCTCAATAGCCATGAAAGTGTTATTGTACATGAACCTTCACCATCAGCTCCTCCATTGACAGATGATGATGATGTACAAACCTTAGCGGATGGTCCAGTTCATTACCCAACAATCGATTCAACACCTGTAGATGTCTCATCTTCGTCTCCTCTACCACCTTCAGCAGAGGGTGAAAAGAAAGAAGACGGGAGCGCTGGACAGTGTTCTGTATGTCTCGACGCTCTATCGGATGCGGTTTGTGTCCCGTGCGGACATGTAGCGGGATGCACGTCGTGCTTGACTGAGATCAAATCCAAGAACTTGGGATGTCCGGTCTGTCGGGCCAAGATCGATCAGATCGTTAAAGTGTACCGTGTCTGAAATAGATACAACTCACATGGGATGATCTCTCTCATTCATTGTGTTGTGAGATTAAAGCTTTCTCAACCATTGCAACTATCTTTCTCTATTAATCAACCAAGATCAAGAACCATGTTTCTCTGTGATTGTTAAACAATACTTTTATACATTGAATTTTAAAACAGTACATATGGTTTTGTATGAAAGAAGAATGTAAAAAAGTATGCGTACCATATTCTATTGTAGTTTACAATTGATTGTATCAATCAAATATATCTATCTATATCTATCACATATGTATTAATTCTGGAGCATTGGTTTACATGATAACCTTGAAATTCAAGCATGTTTCTCAAGTTAAGAGGGCTCCTCAGACTTTTTTTTAAATTGGACCGACTTTACTAGGATTATTTAAAATAGTGACATTAAAGACCACTTAATAATTTAATATATTTCATCAACTTTGAATATGGAAATATATATATATATAAAGTTAACTTTTACATCTTCTTTTTGTAACATGTGTCCACCTCTAAAATTTACATTTTTTGCTTGTTTGAACTCAAATCCCCTATATATTAATTGAGAATCATTTAAAAAGTTGTAACATTAAGTTTGTATTAATTAAAAAGAGACTTTGCTTAGGTCTCACTTTATTATGATGACAATTTAACTTACGTGGCAGCTTAAGAATCAATTGAAAAAATATATTGGTCCAAATCTAATTACTAGGAAACATTATATTAAACCAAAATATAAGAAGCATGTATTATTTCCTTAAATAAAAGCTACAGAATTACTTAATATGATTAACATATATATGACAATTAATGATTATTGATAATAAGATTTGATAAAAAATTTCGCATCCTTCTTCATTTTTGTTTAATTTTATATTATTAAAAAATTAAACAATAACATTAACCATATAATAAAAAATTATATTTTTTTTATATGTTATATGCTGAATTTTTTAAAATGACTTTAAATTACAAAAATGAGAAAACTTTATATTTTATATTTTAAATTTTTTTAAACAACATTAAATTACAAAAATGAGGAAACTTTATATGTTATATTTTTTTTATATGTTGGATTTTTTCTTATATGTTATATTTAAAAAAATTTAAATCGACTTTAAATTACAAAAATGTAAGTTTTCCTTAAGCATTCGACTATAAGCATTAAAATGACATGTATCAATTCGATGGTTGATCTGAAACCTTTCAAAACCATATGAAAAATAAAGGTCAAAATAATTCAATTGTGGAAACAGTACTGTTCACTGTTTTCAAGAATGTATTCAGTGGAAAAAAATAAGGTTTTTGTTATAATTTGTTTAATGTCCAATCCGATCAACCCATGATATATTAATTATAGTTTAGTTCCACAATTTTTAATAAAAATTGAACTGGTCCATCGGAAAGAAATTATATAATAACAACAAAAAACATTGTATATGTATAAATAAAATGATCAAATATATAAAAACTGTCGATAATATATATAAATAAACTCACCCTGCGCAAGGCGCAAGTCTTATCCTAGCTAGTATTAGAGTAAACCACCTATTTCCACACCAGATGTATCATATAGTAACAATTCCACAAAATCTTCCAACCTCGATCTAGTTCCACATATTATAAGTACTAGGGGCATTGTCCCCGCGCAAGCGCGGGGTTGTGGACAAAGTTCTTGTTTCATCTCAATATTTGCTAGGGACGTTATTGTAGTTGTGAATTTTGCGTTTGAGTTGTTTTTCAAGTTTTTTTTATTGTTATAGGGTTAGAGTTGTGATGATGAACTGTGTATGCATTGTTCTCCACTTATGAATGACTAAACTGTGTTAGTAATGTGATTGATATAGTTCATGTTGTTGTTTGCTGTGTCACTGTGACTTATTGTTTGTTTGTCTTTTTAATTTGTTTCTTGTACTGTTGAGAGTACATAAATTATATTAAAATTGTTGGGAGTACCTATTGTTTCTGGATATTTTTTCTCTAGTTTAGTTGTGTAAGTTGTGCGTATTAAGTAATAATTTTTATTATCCTTATTATGTTTGTTATATGTTTTTATTTTATTTTTAAACTTGTTGCTCTTACCGGACCTTTAAAACAAATACATGAAGACTTGTAGAAATAACTATAAAATGAGTGACAGTTTTGAGTATTTGGGCTTTAGTGAGTTTTAAACGAATTTATGTATTTCTCATAAGAAGACAATAGCATTGGCTTGTTGACATTGGGCATGTAAGCTATTTTTATAAGACAAGAGGAGTGAGCAGGTAGAGTTGTTGTTGCCGCCTTTGTGTCTCTTGTATCTCTTGTTATGGATGTGTTTGTTTATCTTTTATTTGATGGGTAATATGTAAACAAAAATCATTGTTAGTTATATTTATCAGAGTTCATAACTTACTCTGTTTTTTTTTTTGTTTAGGTAATTTCACTGATCTTGGTTGTCTTCTTCGTCTTCTTCGTTGCGAAAGTAAGTTTGTAAATTGTGAAATAGCTGGCCGTGTAGTTTGTATTTGTTTAGCT
>NC_027748.1:30860700-30888686 GCF_000695525.1 Brassica oleracea var. oleracea | reverse complement strand
GAGGTTAGAGGCTATGCTCTGACTACTACGACCAACACGGAGAGACTCGAAGGTTGAGTAACGGATGCCGGGAACGCCGGTTTGAGGAACTGGAGAGGCAGAGAGACATTTTCTAGAAGATCGTTAAAGCTAAGAGGAATCAATGAGTTTTGTGGAGATGCAGATTGAGTTCATCAAAGATGAGAATCATATATATAGGGTTTACAGAAAGGCTATAAATCAGGAACATTTAAGATCAAGCGATTTAAGATGGGGAGATGAAGAGTTCACCGTTGAAAAAATAGATTACGAACAAATACACAGTGCAACTCTGTAACTCAGACTTGTCTAAGACAATGATGAAAAGAACCCTAACTCATGTTAAACGAAGACATTTTACAATATGGAAAAACTATAATTGTTGTTTTTTTCATATAACGTGATTAACCTCATTTAAAAATGAAACTCATAATACACTTGTAGGTCCGGCCCACAGAGAAAACCGAAGAAGCAAAGGTTTCCGACTTTCATAAATATATATTAGTTTCGGCCATCAATGTACAAAGTATCTTTTAGTTTAGTGGTATAAATGTTGGTGTTTATATCTCAATAACCTGGGTTCGAGGCACAGGCTTGACACTTTTTCACACTTTTTAAAAGTGGGACCCACCAAAATGCTGACGTGTCGCCGCAGGAAAGAGGAAACTGTCTCATTATATTATAGATTACAACTTATTACTCCCCAGTCAGAAAGATCGAAACTCATATCTCCATAAATGAAGGTTTGACTTGGTTTAAATGATTTGAACGTAAACCGATATGAAGTGAGTATGTTTTGGACTGAATTTAAAACTCGGTCCAACCTGAGATCCAAATATGAACCCGACCCAACTTCCCAATCAGACTTTAGTAAATTTTTAAAATCAGATTGTATCGATTCAATTAGGTTAGCCATTGGTTAAGTTTCAAATTTTTGAATAGTAAACCGATATGAATCGGATTGTGTGGATTTTAGTTCATACTTAATAAATTATGGAAATACGGGTTTTGATCTTTTGGACTGGGGAGAAATAGGTTTTAATAATTCTAATATGTAGAATTAGGTCGAGGTTTAGTAGAACTGTTACTATATGATACAATGGAAATAGTTCGTTTAACCCAAATATTACAAAGGTAAAATATAAAACAAGGCACGTTAAGCCCAATCAAACCTTAAAAATACAAAGTGTAAGCCCAACGGACCCAACCGAAAAGAGACAGCTGAATACCACATTTGCAACGAAGGTTAAAAGGCGAATGCAACATTTATCTTTTCAAGGAGGCTCAGTGTACTACTGAAAAAATGATATTCAACGACCAAATAACCATTTCAGTTTGATCATTTTGATATTGCAAAAAAAAAAAAAAAATTCTTTTAGTCACATATCAAATAAACTGAAAAATACAACTTAAAATGCTAAGTTGATGAATTTAGACACCAAATGACATATTTGGCCTCTAAATGAATTCAAAAGACACCTCAAAATCTAAAATGTTTGTAAACAAGTAAAATTATGAGCATATCAGATATTTATTTAAGCTAATACTTTTTAAAGACAATATGTTAATAGTGTGGGTTCACATTTTCCTTCTCACTTTCGATTGATATGTCAGTTTTCCTCATATTTGATTTAGTTACTTATAAATAAATATATCTAAATAAAACAAAGTTCTAAATACAACATTGATGTAGCATAGATTAATTTGTGTGAAATTTTCATAGCTTCAAATTTGACAATTTTTAAGAAAATGAAAAAATTGAATATATTTTTCTAAAATATCTCAAATCTAAATTTTAAAATACATATAGAAAAATAAGAAATGAAAAAATGAGCCAAACATTAAAAAAATATTTGGAAGAGAAGACATGAAAAACACGAGTGGATGGCTAATGTATGCATAGTTTTCAATGTATCCCATAGACTAATATAACACAAAGGATCAAGTAGTATAAGTTGTTTAGATTTGAGTGAGTAATGAATGGAACGAGAGAAAGGTGAAGTCCAATAAACAAAGGTGTTGTTAAAGAGAGAAGTGACTAGATAGTTGCACAAAAGAGTTTGGTGTATATGAAGATCAATTGTGAGTAAAATGATATATATGGTATATTGTGGATCTCACGGAAGATGAACACATGGTTTAGTTCGTCGATTATGAATAAAAGATAGCAACTAGACACAAATCTAACAGTAAACAACCATGATGTTGAATATATTCTAATAAAAAAAAACTAAAAGAAATCAGATAGTTAAAACTTAAGAAAATGCGGAAACAAAAAAATCTATATATTTTCTAAAGAAAAGTAGACAATTATGCTCAAAAATTAATATGAGGCAGTTTCCAGTTACTGCTTATAATTATAATAATTAATTGAAATACTTACTTAAATTTCATAAAACATATGTTAAAATATTTCAATCAGATTATAATATGCAGATAGCTAGAGAATCTTTGTTTTCTGGATCAAACTAATAATAGAAAATCTATAAGTATATTAAACCAAGATTGCATACTATATATTTAGGGCACGACTGGTTCAAACGCAGCGGTTGCGGTTGCGGAAGTTTGCGGATGCGGACCGTTGTGGTTTCTATCGATTTTAAGAGATTTGTATGACAGGTTATGCGGTTAGAAATTGGTGCGTTTACGAGATATTTATGACTGGTTAACTACCAAATACAGCAGCGGTTAAATAATATAATAAATTAACAATATTTATATTTTATATAATTATAAGAATATCAAAAATCATAATATTATAATAGATATAAAAATTATATTTAGAAACTTATAGTTTTAAATTTTTTAAAATTATAGAAAAAAATTATTTGAAAATTTTATAATATTAATTAAAATATAATAGGTCTATTTTGTATTTTTGTAATTCCGATTTAAAAATTTTATTGAATATTTTCAATTTTTATTTATATTTAAAAAAAAAATATATATATATATATATCAACCCGCAACCACAAACGCTAGCTGGAACCATCTTTTTAATTTATAAGGTTTAGAGCGGTTTGAAAAGGTTTAGAACGGTTTGAGCGATTGTTGCAAAACGCCAACAACCGCTACCAACCGCAAAACTATGTTTGCGGGTGGTAGCGGGGAAACCAGTCATACCCTCAGTTAGACTGATAAATTTAATTTTGAAATAAACCAAGTAAAAAGTTGTTTTATACTTTTTTTGAGATGGATGATAAATAAAACAGAAACTCAATGATTTTAAAGTCATTAAAAAGTAAATCAATATAAAATTTAACAATTATTTTACATAAAAAAAATAATCCAAAATAAATTTTTAGATAAAAAGTAAGGTTAAATTAATTTTTAACTCATACACATTAATCTATAACTTGGAATAAAACACACAGCAAAATATGAGTTCTAACATTTCAAATTTATTAGAACACGAATATTTAGTTTAAATAGTTTGAAATTTTAATGATAAATTCTAATGATAAATTCTAATGTATATATGAAAGCATATATTTAAATAAAATTGTAATAGTAAAATAATTAAAATTGTAAATAAAAAAACCCCAGCCATATCCCGGACAAACTCTAGTAAATAAATATGAAACTCTTTCCTTTGATGTTTGGTCATTTAATGTATTTAAAAGATGATTATTTTTTATGGAAATGAAGATTGGAAAAGGAAGATGAAAGTGGAGGGATACATGCAAATTTTACATATTTGTATATATAATGTTACATAATAGTTGGAGCAAAATTTAGTTGCATAACTTATTCTCTCTTTTTCTTCGCTTTGTCAACATAGAATGATTTTGATTCTATCTATTGAAGATCTGAAAGAGAAGGTTATGTTTTAGTTCAGCCCATTTGAATTCTTTTTTTGGCTTAACATATATTTTAAGAAACTACAAAATAGACTGAATAAAACTGAATGTAAAATTATATTATGTTCTTATAAACGTTAAATCAATTATGATGAGGTAAACAAAAAAATCAAACTCAGTTTTAGACAAATACCACCATCAAATTACTAAAATAAAAACAACAAGAAACATTATTTAATACTAGAGATTTTGTAGCGCGGTTTATATATTTTAAATATAGTAAATTTATTATTTTACTATTATTTGCATTTTTTGAATTTTTATTTATGTTAGTATTTATTTATTAAATAATTATATTATTTTTACTTTATATTTTAGTATAGTTATTATTTGATGTTTGTTTTCTTCATCTCAGTCTGTTAACCTTGTGTGATTTATATTCTTTTGTACATTTCTTTTTGTTAATCTCTATTTGAAACTCTAAGTAATGTTTATGGAATATTATTTATTTTTAATTAATTTTAAAATATATTAAATATGATTAATTAATGTGATTTCTCAATCTTTATATATTTTAGGATTTATGTTCAGTACCAACATAATTTATCTTTCCACTTTTTAATGTTGGACATTTATGAAAGTATCGTTTTCATCCTACATATATAATGCGTATTGTAATTTAGGTTTAAGTTTACGTCTACCTTTATTTTATCTCTCTAATTCGAAAGTTTGTTTCTTATATGATTTATATTTACCATTTATATGTTTTCAATCATTTTTCTATATGTTTAATTATATTTAGTTTAAGTTATCTTCATTTTTTTGTACTTAATGTATTTCTCTAGTCTTTACTAATATGTTTACTTATATATTTGAAGTTAGTTATTGTTGTTTCCAGTTTAGCCCTTTGGTTTTATAACTTGGCAATCTATCGTAATGGTGATGCAATTTTTGAAAGATTTTTTTCCCAAAAATATTCATCTCTTTCTACATATTTTTATATTAATTTTTGTAAGTTTATATTGATATTGATTTTTTATTTATAGGACATCTTTTCTTTTGTTAGTTAACATATTTACATAAAAAAATACACTTCAGTTTTATTTATATGTGCGTTTTATTTTTAAAGACTTAATTAATATATATTATGTATATATTTTTTTAATGAAGTAACTTAGATATCAAATTAATTTTCTTCTGGATATTTTTTGCTAGTGATTTAATACAGAATTAACTTTACTGTGACAAATATATTTTGAAACTTATGCAATTTTTAGAGTTTTTATATCGATAGTTTTTATATTTACTTTCCAAACATTATTCTAAATTATCTTTTTTTGTTAGCTACGTAGTTAATAACTATTTTCTTGAAAATTGAAGAGCATCAAAACTTTTCGTATACCAAATCGACAATCAATCTTTTGTTTTTTGTCAACTAAAAAAAGTAAAGAACGAATGTTATCTTGCTATCATAATTATATAAATGTTGATTTTATTCAAAAGATTTTCTGTTAGATAAATTTTTATTCTTTATTTTCATACATCAGTCTAAATATCTATATTTTTTTCTTCTAATGGCTGTGTATTTAATTTATTATTTTCTGAGAAACTAAAAGGCAATAAAAAAATTCGGGTACCAAATCATTAATAATCGATCTTTTGTATTTTCTTAACTCAGAAAAAGTGAGAAACAGTTATCACTTGCGATCATAATCATATAAATATTTAATTTTATTATTTTAGCATTAAGAGTAGAGAAATTGCCACAAATATCACATTCAAAGTACCACTTTTCATGTCTACACTAATCATTTTTACCTTCACTTTTAATGAAAAGTAAAAAACATTTATACCCTTAGGGTTAACTAATCTAAACTTAGGGTTTAGAGTTGAGGGTGTTTAGGGTTTTTGGAATATGAAATTTAGGATTCTAATAAATATATAAATAAACACTTAAAAAATATTAAAAAACAATTTAAAAATAGTTTTAAACATAATTTTTTGATTTTCAAAATAAAATTCAAAAAAAAATAAAAAAAAAATCGAAAGGAAAAAATTATAAAAAAAATCGAATTTAAAAAAGTATAATTCAAAAACATATTTTTATTTTTTATTTATTTAAATAATGATTTATTATATATATAGAGAACAAGGGTATAAGAGTTTTTTGGCCACTTAATGAAGAATGTATTTTTGAAAATATCATTTTAATGGTGGTAAAGATGAAAAATGGTACCATGAAAGTGGTAAACATGAAATTTTCTCTCGGGTGTAACAATTTCGAGAACATATATATAATAAGCATATTTTTTTATCAACATATATATAATAAGCATATACATTGTTTTGCTTGTAACAATAATCGAACATTGTAAAATTCGTAGGAGTGGGGAGCAGAGAGAGATCAATCTTAAGCCAAGCTTCCAAAGAACCTGCAAGAAGCCTAGAGGGTTGAAACTTTCTTCCGCTTATAATCTGGGTGTGAAAAATAATCCAAACAAAACTGGTCTATATGTTATCGACATCAGTACATGAATTCTCAGCAACAATAGAGAGAGAGCGACATAGAGCACAGAACATAAAAACAAACATAACTTAGACTCTTTTACGAATCTTAAAACGTAAAACTTAAAACGGTATTACGCAACAGCCAAAAACTTTAGGTTCTTTTGTAGTTTATATCCATTTCAGAACACGGGAAACAATGTCTCCTCACCAAGTTCACGAATAGCATTCTGGTTCCTTGGTCAGAACAGAAATATAGATTGGATATAAGGACTCTAAAGGTTCAACATGTTAACATTTACATGAAATTTTTAAAACACTGGAAGGAACGATGGTACCTCATATAGCCCACTCAAAAGAGGTACACCAACTCTATCCCCTTCAACTTCGTATAGAGTAGAAGCCACAAAAGCTTCTGAAGAAGTTTCCATTGACTGTTTATTCGAGTTATTTTTAGGAACAACTTGTGGTATACGTCTGTGGCTGCATTCGGCATACTTGTTCTTGATGATATTTCTGTTCTTGTTGTTGTTGTATGGGAAAGTTTGGTGAAAGAGACAATGCTGTAGCGACGGAGAGGGCATGGGACTGAGCCTGGTGTGTGTGGCTTGTGATGTCTTTGACGTTGTTATGTTTGTGGTGCTTAGGTATAACGCACATTTTGTGCAGAACTCATGACCACATCATGTTATGTCACACAGACACACAATCAATTCAGTGTTCTAATTAAGGTCAGTAGAGAAGAATCGATAGGTTCCATTTTATTTCCAAACAAATGGCGCAAGGGTCACTACATGGTCCCATGGAATTAGAAATCATTTCCCCGCCAGCCGCATTCTTTGAAATCCACAAACAAACCAAAATATCAGATCCCAGAGTTGCCTAATCATATTAGGTTTTAAAGGTTTACTGACTGAGCGATCTTGGCAATGCTCATTAGAGGAAGACAGAGGTAAGGAGAAGGGACTTTTGGTAGTGGCTTTGTAGCTGATCTGTGGTTGAGTTCTATATTGCCATGAGGGAGAAACCATCAATGACATCCATCTAAAACCAATAAACTAAACAAACAAAGACACTACGGTACTGAACCAAACTCTCTCTGATTGAGTTTTGCAGGCAGAGAAACAGAGAGAAGATCTAATTCGATAGAGCTTTCGGCAGTCAAAGAGGCAGGCACCTTTGCCCATCAAAAGCTGATAAAAACAAATGTCAAATGAATTGATATCTGAGTTTTAAACAACACTTTTCCGAAATGTTATCGGGATGAGACTTATATTAACTTACTCAGCATGGTGCAGCCGGTCGAGTACATGTGAATTGATATTGATTGACTGGATCTTCATCCTCAACGGCATCGTCTAACAAAACACTGACGATTACAGAGATCTAACTTCTCTCTCGCTCTTCACCAATTATGATCCAAGCCAATTTCTTGATCAAAGTAGCTTAGGCAAACCACTTAAAATTAAATCAATCTCGCCATTCGTTTATAAAGTTAGGTTGGAGGGAGAGGAGAAGTTGAAGACGGTTCGATACATTATTGTTCCTAAATGGTAGATGGCAATAACGGAGGAAGGTGAGTGATTCCGGGGATGTGTAACGGAGGGTGATGCTTTGTTTCTTATGGAAGCAAGAGAGACGAAGAGGAAAACACATAGCCAGTTAGGGTGCAGAGATTTTTTTTCTTTTTTGGCTTAGCTTGTCTGGCAAAACAAATGATGTGGCTAAATATGTTTGGTGGAATTTTTAAGGTGACGTGGACATGCTGATAGCTGAGCATTAAGCCATTTTAGTATCGTAAGATTTCGTGTCTTTTCTATGCTTTATTAAATTTTAAACATAGAGAAAAAACGAAAAAAATGCAAATAAATATCTGAATTTAAATTACAGACATGTCATTATTTTAGGTATTCACTTCATTCAAGGCGCGGATTATCACCTAGTACTATTATTATTTGAGAAGTAAATTTGATGATTTTTTATGTTTTCCATAATTTTAGGTTTAGTCATATTTTATACCTAATTATTAATCTTAAAAAATATTATTAGTGATTTAGATAATAATTTATCATTATCTTGAAAATAATTAAGAAAATTCCAACAATAATATCATAATTAAATTTATATTATATTTACTTTAGCAATATTAAAATATTATATGTATGTTTATACCATATTTGGTTTAGTAATACTAAATCGACTCTATTTTAATATTTATATATATCAGATAAGTTAGAATGAACAATATATCTTTTAAGATAATTTTTTTAGGAAAATCAAAATTATTTATTGTGATAATTTCTGAAAAATTGGCAAATAATTCACAAATATTTATTTTATTATTTGTAAAGTGATTTTTCTGTTCTCACGTTAAAATTTAGAGTGTTTAAAATCTTTATTACTCTTAACAAAGAATTAGATTAAATTTGTTAATATACAATTACACATAAATTAAAAACATATTTTATTAATTTGATCATCATCATTATTAATATGGACTTTTTAGGATCCGAATATCAAAGTAATATAGATAGAGTGTCAATCTAATCCTAAGTCATTTTGAAAGAATGAGAATACAGTGAATGCTTAATCTAAGTGCAAAAGTAGTAGAGTGATAGTAATCAAATAACTAAGAAAGACAAGAACAATAACTAAAACTTTCAATCATTAAGAGAAAATAGGACTCATGGGGTTATGTGTTTGATTTCAAGTGACTAAGATCTAATCTAGTGACAAGCTTTCAATCAAAAGATTTTCTTAAGTCTAGATCACATAATTAAACAAGTTCCTTCCTAGGATAAATGTTCATTTGCTATCATTAATTAGCCATCAACTCCGGTTGGTCTAACGCAATCAAACAATCATCAGGAACGAGTCTAGTAACCATCTAAGAATCCTAACATCAACTCTTGTTGGCCAGAAAAGCAAAGAGCCCAATCAATTAAGTTCAACCATTTCAACAAACACCTCCCAAATGTGAAATGTCTACCGTTAAAGATTAAAGTTGCCAACACTAATTTAGCAGTAAAAACAGTAGATAGGCAAGAAAATATAAAGATCAAACACTAAACATTCTAGATCTTCCCTTAATCACTCTAACCCATGAATTCAAAAAGAATATACTAACTAATCACTGTGTTTAATCTTAAACTTATAATAGATTCAAGACAAATCATGATAAGATGATGAAATAATCTTAGATTTACTCAAAAAAAAAAAAATTAAAATACCAAAGATTCAATCTTTCTTCAGAGTAACAATGTATTTTTGATAGAAAACAAGATAGGAAGTAAGATAAAACTTAGATGATTAGGGTTTTTGTCTTTAAACATATACTGTATATAGGCAATTAAAAATGACTTATTCTTGGGTCGATACCCTAGGGTGAACTCATCAACCAATAGGATTGTGTTATTTCATATTTGATATCTTTTAAAAAAGGAAATAAAATATTGTCAAATTATATTATGTTTTTAAAATTAAAAAATAAAAAGAACTAATAAAAAAATAGTAGTAATTACACAAAAAAAATATTTTTAACGTCGTCAGCAAAACATTAAACCGAAAACCATAAATCCTAAACTCTAAATCAAAATCACTAAACACTAAAACACTCAAGGGTTTAGGGTTTAGAGTTTAAGATTTATCCAAGGGTTTATGATTTATCCAAAGGTTTAGGATTTATCCAAGGGTTTAGGGATTAGGATTTAGGGTTTAGTGTTTTGCCGATGATGTGAAAAATATTTTTTTTTAATTCTTTTTCTGTAACTATTTTTTTTATATTTTTTTTATATTTTAAAAACAGAATATAACTCAACAATATTTTGTTTCTTTTTAAAAAGATATGAAATTTGAAATAAAGAAATTTTATATATTGGTTTGTGATCCTTTAGGTTCAGTGGGTGAACTTAAAGGTTCAGAGGGTGAACCTTGGTGAACGCAAGAATAACTTATTAAAAATAGGGTTTCAATCGCTAAACGCTATTTTTCTGTGACTGCGTTTATGAAACGCGCGATTTGTAATCGCGTTTGGCGTTTTTTCTTCTTCGCGTCTCTCGAGCTTCGTCTGCGTCTCTGCTACACGCAGCTCGTGCTCCTCCGTCGCTCCACCGCAACTGCTCGGGTCTTCTTCTCCACCGGAACCACCACCCTGAGTCGTCTCCGCCTTGAAACAGCGCTCGTCCCGGCCGTTCTAGCCGT
Source organism: Brassica oleracea var. oleracea (assembly GCF_000695525.1). NCBI lineage: Eukaryota > Viridiplantae > Streptophyta > Magnoliopsida > Brassicales > Brassicaceae > Brassica > Brassica oleracea. The sequence continues at coordinate 30,878,163 of NC_027748.1, read as the reverse complement.
CACAGTCCGAGAGCGTTGAATCGAGCATGCTCTGTTTCGACCCATCGGTCGTTTTCCTTCGTCGAGCTGAGACCTGGGTCGAGAGCTTGGATCGAGCATTCGAATCTTCATCCATCGGTCGCTTTGTTCCTCACGAACCAAAGCTCAAACTCAGATCGAGGGAGATGAAGCGAGCAAGCCACATTTGTGCTCGTCGATCGATTAGAACTCTCGGTCTGATGCTTGGGTTGGCAGGAAGGACCGAACAGGACGGGTTGAGCATTCCATCTTCTTCATCTTGAGTGCTTAAAAGCTCATAATCCAGCCATGGCCAACTTCTACGTATTTTCAGGATTGGTCTCTGTGTTTTTGATCCCTTTCTATTTCGACCCCGAAACTTCTGTTTATCCAGAAAGGTCCTTGAAATTGCCCCAGAACTTATGATCGTGTTTTTCAGACCCTGTATATGCAATATGTACAAATAAAACACCTAATGGCCTCTAAATGCAATCCTTAACACTTAAAATGACCAAATTCAATAGATAAAAACATATAAAAATGCTATACATCAATTATCTAAAAAGATTTTGTATTATGTTATCCAAAAATATTTTACATCATAATATTTTAAAAATAATTATAAATCCTTGTATATATGAATGTTTTCAAGTTTATTTTACGGAATAAAATTTATTTTCTTAAAATTAAAAACTTTATCATATATATAAAATATTTCAAAAGCATAAAAATAATTTATTCTAATGGTTTTTGAATTTATAATAGATCTATTTACACTTTTTCGTAAAATAACTAAGCATGTAAGTGCGGGCAAAATACCTAGTATTAGAGTATATTTAATATTCTTAGAATAATTGGTAAGTGGGGAAAAAAAACTGAACCCAAAATCAACTCAAACCAAACTATAGTATATATTTTTAAAGGTAGGCATGGACATTTTATCCAATATCTAAAACCAAATCCAAACCCGATAGGAAAAACTTAAATCGAAGTCCAAGCCAAAGTAGCATAATACCCAAACATGTATTGAGTGGATATCTGAATCCAAATGGATAATATCCAAACCCGAACGATACGTGAAGTTAATCGAACATATGTATACTTATGTTTCTATATTCCTAGTTTACTTTAATTTATTCAAAATATTTATACTGACGTTGCACGTAATTCAATTCAAATTATATACATATAGTTACTGATAAATTGATTTGTTACTCAGTTAAAATGAATATCAAACTTCTTATTTCATGCATTAAAAAAAGTTACAATTAAACTATCGAAACAATTTCTAGATCAGTGTCTTTCTATTTTTTGTTTACAAATCTTGTAATCTCCCAACCTATTAAAACTAAAAAAAATCAGTTAAGTTAATGGCAGCCGAAACCTGAGCAGTGAAGAGTTTGAGTGGTTTTTGAAATCTAAAAAATCTGAACCCGGTTCAAAATAACCAAACCAAAACTAAAATTATCTGAACCCAACTGAAATATAAAAATACTTTAATGGACTCTAGACCCATATACCAAAATATCTGAAAACCTGAAATACTTAGTCTAAACCTGAACAGGTATCCGAACGCCCAAACCTATTTAAATAAGTTTTTTTAAAACCGAACCGGCTAGTTAACCGGAATTGTGTTGGGTCATGGGTCACTGTGGTTTGACCGGAATCGATCGGTTTGATTGGATTAAAAGATAATAAATTAATTTAATAGCTTAAATCTAAAATCAATGCGAAAATGCACATTTAAACACCAGGTCTTTATTACTCTAGATCGTTGGGATTTAAACAAATGAAGCGTAAACCATAAGCAAGAAAAAATGATCATATAAACTAAGTTTTGATGTGGAAGCACCTTAGGCTATTGGTTAAGGTTTAAATGCTTCTACACCCAGGTATGGGGTTCGAATCCCAGACTATGCAATTTCTTGCAGATTATAGGATGCGAAGCTTTCGGAGGTTCCAGAGTACTGTAAGCAGAGCCGTTCGTTGTGATCGCCTATTGCGGTGAGAGTCTGTCCATCGAGGATGTCGTACATGTAGAACCGTCCGTGGTTTCAAATGTTTCGGGGAGAGCTTCATCGTGGAATCATTATTCGTGGAGCTGTTCATCAATATCACATATGTTGCAGGTAGTTGATCATCATATGTAATAGATTTAGAGATTATATGATGATGTAATGTGTTACCCAGCGTTAAAAAAAAAAAAAACTAAGTTTTGATTTGCTCAATGGATAAGAAGGAAGAATAAGTTAAGTGTTTTGTTGTTTTATAAGTCTATATAAATTTCACATATGTTAATGTCTCAATTATTTAATTCTTCAACACAACTGATCATGAAATAATATTTAAACAAAATGAAAAGCAGACAAGACAAAGACAATACCTTTACGTGAATCTTGTGACTTATGAGTTGCAGAGACGTCAAAATAACAAGAAGAGATGAGTTACGGCGCGATACTTTATCTATATTATTAAAAGTGGAATATTTTTGAAACTAACCATTACTTCACCGTAATACTTAGCAACTTTTGCCACTGCATTTAATAATTATTAACTAATTAACTATGAACCATTAATTTTGTTCAATTAATATCTATTCAAATTTACCATTATTCTCTAACAAAACTTACCATTATTTTCTAACCTAAATATTCTCTAATAAATTTTTACAATAAAATTAAACATATTTATTTAAAATGCGACATAAAAACTTTAACTATTATATATTCAAGTATATTATTATTTCATTTCACATAAAAATATAAAGTATATATATTTTATAAAAAATATATATATTTATTTTGTAAATATATGTTAATAATTTGATGATTAATATTATTCACATATATGTATTTGAATTATCAGAGACATATCTATCTATTTTATTAAAATATAAGTGAACTTTTATTGGAAAATTGTTACAAATACAACATTCATATTACCACTTTTCATGTTTACACTAAACGTTATTAATACCCCTAGGGTTAACTAATATAAACTTAATGTTTAGAATTGACGAGTGAGGTAGGGTTTTTGGAATGTGAAATTTAGGATTCTAATAAATATATAAATAAATAATTAAAAAAATATAAATTTTAAAAAATAAATTTTGAAAAATAAATTCGAAAAAGAAATTCAAAAAATAAATTTATAAAAAGCTCGAATTTGAAAAAAGTATAATTAGAAAACATAAGAAAAATATTTTTAATTTTTTAATTTTCTTTAATTTTTTAATTTATTATATATATAGAGAACAAGATATAAGAATAGTTTGCCACTTAATGAAAAATTTATTTTTGAAAGTATCCCTTTAGTGGTGGTAAAGATGAATAATAATACCATGAAAGTGGTAAACATGAAATCTCCCCCATTTTTATGTGCATAAAATAATCAATTTGGAAATAAAAATTTATTAATACACAGAAACATACTAATTGGTGTTTTAATTTATAAATAAATACATCAAAAATGGTTAATGCAATTAAAACTACTAATTGAGGAATATGTTATGTAACATATGATTTTGATTAGTCTAGTATCCAATCACAATATGAGCAACTAAAAAATTACAGAAAATTAAAAAACGTCGAACTATCATAAATATATAATACAAATAGAAATAAACACCCATATGAATGCATGTTTGTACAACTATTACATATTTATGCTGTGAAGAATTTCATATATTTATTCTGTTAAAACTAAAGTACAAATAGAACGAAAATATTTTTCAACAAGTTATTACATTTATCATTACAATTTTTACTCAATTTAGAAACTTCATTAATTATATTATCTTAACAATACATCACATCATTAATTATATTAGCATAATAATAATAGTGCAGATTTTTATTTATTAGTTAACACTTAATATTAACTTTGAACCAATTATAAAAATCAAAATGTAAAATAATCGGGTTTTGCAGATGGTTAAGAGTTTGGTTTAGTTTGTTTTACTATTTTTATCTTAATTTTAATCGGTAAAAAACTACGAACAAAACATATAATTCAAATATATAGTTTATGTGAACAAAATAATAACTTAAATCAAAATAATAAAAACGTATTACATATATTGTCACTTGATTTTTCACACTATATAACTATTTTACTAGATAAGAAAACTCTTTCTATTTCACTTAATTTAACCAAACACATAGAAAGAGTTTTTTATTTGTTTACAAAATCATTTAGCAATGAACATTTAGGTACCCATTCAGGTACGGGTTATTTTTTTAGGTATCAGATTCTTCTGAGTTTTGAAATTAAGCCCCGCTTGGATATTGTAAATTTATGTGTAGATTTCGAATTGGGTCATCTCGGGTTTACATGGTTCGGTTCTGATGTATAGGAACATAAAAATATCCAAATAACCAAAGTATCTGAAATGGATTCGGATATTTGTACCAAAAATAACTAAATAACTATATATGAAAAAACGTAATACAAAACATTAAAACCAATATAATGGTTTATGTTCTTAAAAAAGAAACTTATTTATATGATTGACTTTTTTATGACCAGTGTTGACTTAATTTGTATCATCTCTTTTTGCAGACAATTGTGAAAAATAGGATCGCTTGACCCGCAAAAGGCAAAGGGAATGATATTAGTGTGTCTTAGGGTAAGAATGAAGAGGAACAATGTATTCCTTAATATTCCTAAGAAATTTTACCATTCCTCATTACTCCTATAATTTTATTATTTTCTATTTCTTTCCTATTTGTTCACGGGAGAGTGGAAAAGGGACGAGCCGTGTCTATAGCTGGTGGTGGGGCGCATCTAGACCATTTAAGTATTGGGTGCACTATTGCAAGTAAAAGATAAAAAGGCTTTTGGTAAGCATCGAACCTGAGAAAGTGAGGGTGCATATGTGACCTTTTACCACATGAGCTAACCAACAAATTTAACTGTTTTTACATGCAAAATTTTTAATTTTAATATAACTGTGGGTGCACGTACACCCAGACCCTATAACGTGGCTTCGCCGTGTAGGGATGGTTCTAGAGAATACTAATGTCACCGGGAATGATCTAAGCGCTGATCCGCATGTCCTCCCTGCCACACAGATCAGTTTCAAGGACAGCATTGCCCTGTCAAGATATATCAGCCAAACCAAGTAAGAGGATTATATTATTCAGTCACTTAACTCAAACGTGACTTGTCTAAAGGTAATAAAAGAAACAATCATTGTTTATGGATGTAGGAAGCCGATTGCGCATATAAATCCTTCAAGGACAGTTTTGGGAACAAAACCAGCGCCTGTAATGGCTGCCTTCTTGTCTAAGGGTCCTAGCTCGGTGGCTCCCGAGATCCTGAAGCCGGATATTACTGCGCCTGGTGTGAGTGTGGTCGCTGCCTACACTGGAGCAGTATCTCCAACAACGAAAAGTTCGATGCTCGGCGTCTTCTGTTCAATGCTGTTTCAGGAACCTCCATGTCTTGTCCTCATCTCTCTGTCATTGCCGGTCTTCTCAAAAACCGTTATCTTTTTTGGAGCCCTGCAGTCATCCGCATTGCCGGTCTTCTCAAAACCCGTTATCCTTCTTGGAGCCCTGCAGTCATCTGCTCTGCCATCATGACTACCGGTAAGAATCCTATGTAAACATATGGTCTCATCAAAATTATAAATTAATAATTTATATGTATGTACATTTTATACAAGCTATTCTATTTTTAATTTTATTTATATTGGAATTATCTTTATGTTGTCATAAGATTTAATATATTTTGATGAGATTTAGTAAAATTATATAGAAAATTATATTTAAATTTTATAAAACATATTTTATATACATCAAATACTATAATCAAACCAATATGATTGTCAAATTCCAATAAATATTATGGGAAAAGTGCCAAAAAATTACTCAAAGCTTGATTTTGAATATAAAGGTGTACCTCAAATTCAATCAAAGCAAAAATAACCCAAAAGACTAGTGAAATTACAACAACATCTTTATGACCAAACAAAAAACATGTATTGGGTTTTACTATTATAACCCTCCACGTGAGAAGACTTACAAAGAAGACTTTGGAAGACTTCTCAAAAGACTCTTGTAAGGTTCTCAGAAGACTCTCGGAATTCTAATGCATTTTATTCTAGGAGACTTTGGAAGACTTCTCAGAAGACTTTGGAAGACTTCCCGGAAGACTCTCAGAAGACTCTCGGAAGACTTCTTGGGAAGTCTTCTAATGTATTTTATGCTGGGAAGTCTTCAAGAAGTCTTCTTCCAAAGTGGTACAAAGGGATGATGTCAAGTGGAGTACAAGCTTATCTACGTTGAGGAATGATATCTAGCTCCATGTGTAATAGTTTTGTTTATGGTCTGTTTTATGATTTGTATGTGTACTTTAGCTGTGAATTCTTTTGTAAACTTGGAGAGATGTGAATCAAAAGAATTTGATTAATATGTTTATGTTTTTCCAAAAGTACTTGACATTATTGAAGTTATTGATACAACATACTAAGAAAATATTTTAACCATTCTACCCACTTAACAAAACACAACAACACAAAAACTTCGTGAAATTTACTAAAACTAAGAGAGAAGACTTCTCAGAAAAACTTAGTCACATTCACAACAGATCAAAATTGAATGTTAAGTGAAAAGTGAAATTTTAAAGGGGAAGTTTCATGTTTACCACTTTTATGGTACCATTATTCATCTTTACCACCACTAAAAAGACATTTTCAAAAATATCTTCTTTTATGGTACCATAATAAATAATTATTTAAATAAATAAAAAATAATAATTTTTTTTATTTTTTTGAATTATGTTTTTTCAAATTCGAACTCTTTATAATTTATATATTTTTGAATTATGCTTTTTCAAATTCGAACTCTTTATAATTTTTTTTGAATTTTTTTTATTCAATTTTTTTTCAAAATTTCTTTTTGAAAATCGAAATTATATTTGAAACTGTTTTTAAAATTTTTTTAAGTATGTATTTATATATTTATTAGAATCCTAAATTTACATTCCGAAAACTCTATCCCACCCCTGAACTCTAAACCCTAAGTCTATATTAGTTAATCCTATGGATATAAATATCTTTTACTCTTTATTAAAAGTGAGGGTAAAAGTAGTTAGAGTAAACATTAAAAGTGGTACTATGAATGTGGTATTTGTGGCAATTTCCCAATTTTAAATCAGATGAAAGTTAAAAATTATATCTTATGATCTAAAAAGACACATTAAACGACATGACTTGATATTCTTAAAGTTACTTAACAGTTTTAAAAGTTAAAAAACATACCTTGAATTACTTAACACTTTTGAAAATCTAACGTAGAAGATTTCTCCAGAAGTCTTCTCTTAAAAGACTTCTTAAGAAGTTTTCTCGGATTAGCTAAAAACATTAGCAAACATGAATATTTGAAATCTCATAATTATTACCAAATAAGTTATTAATTTCATCCAGGAGCACCAATATTGACTATACATGAGTTAATAAGAAAATATTTTAATTTTCAGAGAAAATGAAAGTTTAATTATTAAACATTGACGTAGAACACTTCTACGGAAGTCTTCCATTTAGGTCATTTTTGCAATTGCAAGTTTACAAAGGAAGACTTCTACAAATGTATACTCTACAACAGATATCTTGGGAAGTCTTCCTTTGTAAATGTTGCCTTACTTTTGAATTTGAAAAATTCTCGAAAATACTAGAGAAGTCTTCTCTCGTAAACTGGTTAATTTTGCAATTGACAAAAGTTCTGCAGATATTTAACTTTTTTCTTAGAAGTCTTCTCACGTTCACATGAAGTCTTCTCACTGTAGTAAGAACTCTGCCTAAGTTACTTTTGCAATTGACTTTATCTGACTTTTTCAGAGAAGATTTCTTTAGAAGTTCCGTCAGAAGAATTTATCTTGCTTTTTCAGAGAAGTCTTCTCTCGTACCCAAAGGTTCGACCAAAAATTAGGGGTGTCAAAATGAGTTATATAGCTCATAAGCTAGCTCAGCTCGACTCGATTTTTCATGAGCACGAGTTCTATTTTTCACTCATTTCATAAATGAGTTTAATGAGCGAGTGTAAATTAGATCACGAGTTATATAAATGATCTTTAATGAACGTGAGCCAACTCATGTGCTTGGTCATTTTTATACTTCAATATATATATATATAATAGATAACTTCTATTTTTCTTAGGTTAAAAAGATAATTTTATATTAATCATATTTATCTTCTAGAATTAAAATGTAAAACAAATCTTTTTAGATATAATAGAAAATGGAAATATTTGCATCATTCATCATCTCATGTATATCTATCTTTAAATTAAAATGTAAAACAAACTATTCCTAAGATATAATTTATATATTACCCATAGTTATCTTATATTAATGTTTTTATTTAGTATTTAATATTAATGTTTTGGATTTTTGAATATTTAAATTTTTTTAAAAAATATCATAGAATTTAATTTAAAATTTTATTTTATGAATATTTGTATTATTATTTTTATATTAGATCATGAGTTAGCTCGTTTAACTCATGATCTATATGATCTGAGTTTGAGTTTAAAAGCCATATAACAAATGAGCCGAGCCGAGCCGAGCTAGCTCATGAAAGATCCGAGCTCACTATGAGCTGAGCTGAGTTGAGCGAGCTAGCTCATTTTGACACTCATACCAAAAACCTGGAATACAATTCGAGAAGACTTCTTAAGAAGACTGCTTCTCATTAATATTAAAGTTTTTACAATTAATTGTCAATTGCAAATCTAACCTACACAGACTTCTTGTGAAAGTGAGAAGACTTCATCTAATAGTAAAGAAGACTTCCTGAGAAATCTTCTCCAAGACTTCCTGAGAAGTTTTCTCGGTAAACAAGTTAGTTTTACAATTGAACGAAGGTTGTCAAAATTTTGATTTTTTATAGAAGACTTCTCGATAAGTTTTCTCAAGAAGTCTTCTCGTTTTTTTTTTGTTGACAAAGAAAATTTAGAAGAATTCTAGAAAATTTAGAAGACTTCTCTAAAAACACACAAAAATTCAATTGCAAAACTAACATATGAATTTACCAAAAGTGTTCTCTTTGGAGAAGACTTTCGAAGAAGACTTCTTCACGAAACAGATCCGAAAAAATTCAAATATCATTTTTAGATCTGGTGAAATTCATGTTTAGCTTTTACAAGCACACATAACTTCTTAATGGAAGTTATTCACCCATTCTTGACAACGAATCATGAACTTGAGTAAATCTAATAAGCTTATAGTTTTTGAAATGAAAAAGTTGGAATTTTTGGATGAAATAAGATATAATTAAAGAAAGAAAAATGGTTTATGTGTGTAAAAATGAGGATACGAAGATGTATATGTTGATTTTAGGTGCATTTAGAGTTTGAAATTAGTTGTTCATGGTGGTTGGTGTTTTGATGACAATGACAATGTTGTAAATGAATAAGGAATATGAGGATGAATGAGTATAACACTAATTTTCGCAGAAAAAAATAATAATGGTATTTCCGTGAATAACTCAAACTTTTATGGTGAATATGGCAAATGAAAGTTTTAAAAAAGCATGGATCATTTTGTGTTTGACTTCAAATTTGAGTCATATTTCAAAAAAAAAAACCAAAAATAGTTGATGTATATACACCAAATTCAAATATTTTCGTATTTTAGAAAAAAAAAATCTTAAAATACAAAAATCTATAAAAGGAAACTTTTGTAAATTAATAACTCTATAAACTAATAAAATATTATAGTCCCAACATTATTAATTTAGAGAGTTTTTACTGTATTAGATATATTTTAAAAATTATCTTTATACAAATTTTTTTATTTGAATAACATTTAATTATAAAATGTTTTATATCTTAATTATAAAATTTTATAATAGAAAATTTGATTTTATAAGAAAAAACTCAATTATATATAAAAACACAATATATATAAGAATTATCTTTTTTATAAAAAATATAAGTTTTTATTTTGATAATTTTATTATATTATTTTATAATCAATTAGCTAATATAATATATAAATCTAATATTATTGGTAAAAATTTCATTCTTAATTATATCATAAATTATAAAAAAAAAATCTTTAAAGGTATATATCATCAAATGTGATTTCCTAGTGTACTCCAAACCATCTCAATGGAAACAACCTTTTTGATCTTCATAGCTTCCACAATTCATAACCTGCACCTTTAATTTGTATCTATTGTTTCCTGGTTTAATATCATCAATAAAAATTAAAGTAGCTGGCTTCATTCGAAGATAAGACATATTTTGCACTGAATAAGAAGAATTTTATTTAGATATTAGAAAGTTTATAGCTTTTGAAGTTTTTGAGGATAATAACGAATAAAGATAAAAAAACATACGCCTAAACCGACCAAAATTATCTTATACTTTGATGACTTAAAAAGAAAGCATAACCTTAAATTGCATATAAGATCTTTTAACAACTTAAATTATGTATAATGAATAGTATAAATTAATAATATTATTGACTTTAACCGTTTTAACTTTTAAGGTGAGCGAAAATTCATTTTATAAATAATAGTAAAGATATATTATAAATACAACTTGTTTGAAGGATAACTACAGTGTCTCCTTTTGACATAAAAAATAAACATGGTCTGCAGTTAACTTATCCATCAAGAATCTCCTCCAAGATGAGACAATGCAGCGCGATTTAATACTTGGCACTTTTTTCAGATGAGCCATTGCTTCTCAAGAGAAAGAATATATCACCATGGCCTTCATTACATATAAATGATTTTTTTACACACTTTGGAGTTGCAAAACTGTTGTAAAGTTTATTATATGAACTTGAAAAAGGTTAAAATTTTGTTGTGACATGGTTTGCAGATGAACTGTGACTTTTGGGGAATTCGCCAAGATTGCTCTCGGATAAGACAAGTTTGCGAGCAGCTTTCTTGCTAAAAACGTACACTGTTTTAAAGCACACATCAGTTCCTGCAAAACCCTTTTTGACCATTAATTGTTACTGGCAAACATAGTTGACTCATTAATAGCATTGTGGCATAGAGCAAAAGTCTGGACCATTAGAAAACAATAATGTTTTTTACTTAACGTAAGGATCTCCAACCCAAATCCAGAATATTATTTTAGTGTGATTTTCACACTATTTTAGTGTAATATCTCCTACCCAACACTAAAAGTTACGCAAATTTAGTGTGACACTATATTTTTACACCAAATTTGGTGTGAAATTATAGTGTTGCACTAAAATGGTGTAATTTTTAGAGTTGGGTTGGAGAAATTTATTGTAAAAATCACACTAAAATAGTGTTTTGGAGTTGTGTCCGAGATGAAAAAGTTTTTAGTGTTGAAATCACATTAAGACAGTGGAATCTTGACACTATAATAATTTTATAGGTTAGATATGCTCTAATGCGAACTTGTAAACCATGTTTGCTGTTCTCCCATCTTTTGTTTCACGTAAAACAAATACACACAAATAAAAAAAATGGATTAATCTTTTCAAAAATAATTAGTGGGTACAAAGTTGAAATAATCTAAGATATATGGACTATTTAACAAAATTCAGCAAACTATGTGGAAACGTATAATACAAAAGGTCTAGCTGGTAATAACCATCACAAGAACATAAAGAATCAATTGAAAAAGAATGAGTAGAAATAAAAATGTAGGAATGATAATTCCTTATCAAAATTAATGAGGAAAAAATTGTTTTATAATTCTCTATAATAAAAGAAATGAGTAGAAATAAAAAAGAAAAAAACTATTTTTCATAAATGGTAAAATATTTTGAAAAAATGTTAAAGAAAGTAATATTTTTCTTGTTCCTTTGGTCATCATTTAAAGTCAAAGTCTTGACTCTGAACTGACCTGTCTTTCTTCCAAGACAGGAATGATATCTTTCATCAAGACCCATCAAATACATAGTTCAGATATCAACGAGCAACTTGGCCCAAATAACTTCTGGTTTTGATAATCATCGAAGGAACAATGGGGCTACAGCAATCGAAAGGCAAATTGGTGTCTCAGCAAGTGCGCGACGGTAATTCTGAAGGCATTCTAGCTCTTATTCGTGAAGGAGCAGACCTCGAGGTTCAATATCGTTATTTGATTGACTGGTTGTTTGAATTTCTCGTAAATTAGGATTTTGGGTAATTTTGTGTTATTTTGGATTGTAGTGGATAGATAGAAAAAGCACGCCTTTGATCATGGCATGCAGGAAGTACGAGCTTTGTGATGTAGCCAAGACTTTGATCGAGTTAGGCGCCAATGTTAATGCTTATCGTTCAGGTACTGAAAGAGTTACTTAGCATCAGAAAGAACGTTGAGTTATAAGCTAATGTGGTCTCTCTTGTTGGTTATCAGGTCGCCAAGCAGGGACTCCTCTGCACCATGCTGCTAAAAATGGTAATGTGTGCCCACTGTTGAGTTGCTTCTTTCACATGGTGGTAAGTGTTTGCTCTCATCTCTTACATACAGCTTGTTGACTATGAGTTTGATATCCTATATTTATCTGATGCTTTTGGCAGCAAATCCACTTGTTCTCAATGATGATTGTCAGACACCACTTGAGGTCGCTAGAGACAAAGGGTTTGGTTATGTCGTGGGTGCTATTGAGGTATGTTCGTTTGTTGTTGCTGACTTGTAAGTGATGGATATGATTGTTTTGTGGATTGTTAACTATTTTGGGTTTGTAGAGACACATCTGCTTGTTCTCTGGTTATATGTATCAGTTTTGCGGCCCTGCCGATCTTGATTTATATTCCTGTCATTCTCCGCTTCGTGTAGACAAAGGGTGAGCATCCGTTATACGTCGCTTTTAGCATCTGTCTTCGCTCATACGTGCAGTTAACTCTGAAAATCCGTTTCTTTTGCACATGGCTATGAAACATCTCTAAAGCTTAATGATTTGCAGATGGGTGGTCGTCGTACCAACTGGTTCAAGAAACCCTGCAGAGCCTTTGAAGTTGGAGGTGGCTGTATATGATCATAGGCTGGTAATGATCATTAATATTAACAATTGAGAGAACAAGTTCAGGACGTTTTACTTTTTATGTGTTTTGAGTGGTAAACAGGATGACCAGCCACGGACAGTGATGCCGTTGTGGAAAGCAAACTTGGAGGAACCAATAACGAACGAGGCTGATATTTCAGTGATGATCACTGTTGACGACTCCACAAGTAATTTCTTGCTTTACTTTTTTATATGTTGTTGACATGCAACCTCTTGCTTTGTGGATAATGATGATTGAACTATATTCTGGTGGATAGTCCCTGTTTGCGTTGGCCTCATGTATTTACGAGTAAGTCTACCCACTGTTTAGTTGCTAGCAACCCTCCTTTGTTCATATCAGAAACTTTTTACCATCGTGACCTAGATCACTCTATTTTATCTGCTTTTGCGTTAAAATATTTGTTAAGCTTTTCTTCTCTTTTACTACAGAAACACATCTTAGACTTGCCCCCTCCACTAAAGGGGACAAACAACAGCTTAAGTGGTTTTGTGATGCATCTAAAGGAATTCCACAGGTAATTGTCAAAAAATTATTAGCTAAATTAATGTTTCCTTTCATCCTTCTTTGTATTATATAATGAAACTCTAATGTAGTTAAATATACAGCCAATACCGCCTGCACCACCACTTATGAGTGAGACACCAAATACCAATCACCACTCCATTGGTGAAGCAAGGTCCTCAACTGCACCACCTCCACCTCCTTCCTCAGGGAAAGCAAGCACCTCGGGTCTCAATAGCCATGAAAGTGTTATTGTACATGAACCTTCACCATCAGCTCCTCCATTGACAGATGATGATGATGTACAAACCTCAGAGGAAGGTCAAATTCATTACCCAACAATCGATTCAACACCTGTTGATGTCCCATCTTCTTATCCTCTACCAGCTTCAGCAGAGGGTGAAAAGAAAGAAGACGGGAGCTCTGGACAGTGTTCTATATGTCTCGACGCTCCATCTGACGCGGTTTGCGCCCCGTGTGGACATGTCGCAGGATGCATGTCTTGCTTGACCGAGATCAAATCCAAGAACTATGGATGTCCGGTCTGTCGCGCCAAGATCGATCAGATCGTTAAACTGTACCGTGTCTGAAATAGACAGGTACTACATGAACTCACATGGGATAATCTCTCTCATTCATTGTGTTGTGAGATTAAAGCTTTCCAACCGTTGACACTCTCTTTCTCTATTACTCAACTATGATCAAGAACCCTGTTTCTCTGTTGTTGTTAAACAATATCTATGTGTCGTATAAACGGTTTTGGATGAAAGAATGTAAAAGTATTCATGCCATATTCTATTTTAGTTTACAGTTGATTGTAATATTCTTAGAATAATTGGTAGATTGGGAAAAACCCCAAACTAAACCGACCAGAATCCAAATTGACCCAAACCAAACTACAGTATTTGTCTAAACCATTTAGTTAAAAAAATTATTAATCCAAATGGTTTGGTTTTAAATCGAACCCCAAAAATCGAAATATTTCTTTAATTAAATTAACTAAATATATTAATAGTATAAGTATTTAAAGTATTTAACCATTTAATCTAATGGGGATTTACCAAAAGTGACTCAAAACATTTTTTTGAATACAAAAGTGTGCCCCAAATTCAATCAAATGCAAAAATAACCCAAAAGCCCAGTGAAATTAACATAGTCCCCTTATGAACAAACAAAAAGGATGTATTCAGTTTTACCATTATAACCCTCCGTTAGACACTACAAGAAAACATAATCTTAACGAGGGCGGTTTTCCTCGCTAATTCGTCGTAAAAAAGGCTTTACGACGAATTAGCGAGGAAACGCGTTTGCTCGTTACACGTCTGTCGTAACACATATTTCCTCGCTAATTCGTCGTAACTTAGCGAGGAATATATTTCGTCGTAAAGACGAAGTAGGGCGATTCGTCGTAAAGACCACGTCAATATTCCACGTAAGGACGTCGCTATAATTCCTCGTAAATACCTCGAAAATAGTTCCTCGTAAATACCTCGAAAATAGTTCCTCGTAAATACCTCGAAAATAGTTCCTCGTAAATACCTCGAAAATAGTTCCTCGTAAATACCTCGAAAATAGTTCCTCGTAAATACCTCGAAAATAGTTCCTCGTAAATACCTCGAAAATAGTTCCTCGTAAATACCTCGAAAATAGTTCCTCGTAAATACCTCGAAAATAGTTCCTCGTAAATACCTCGAAAATAGTTCCTCGTAAATACCTCGAAAATAGTTCCTCGTAAATACCTCGAAAATAGTTCCTCGTAAATACCTCGAAAATAGTTCCTCGTAAATACCTCGAAAATAGTTCCTCGTAAATACCTCGAAAATAGTTCCTCGTAATCTACACGTAAATACCTTGAAAGTGTTTCCTCGCAAAATACACGTAACAACCACGAAAGTGTTTCCTCGTAAAATACTCGTAAATCTTTCCTCTTTATTTCCTCGTAAATGGTTCCTCGTAAAATACTCGTTAAATGTTTCTCGTCATTTCCTCGTGAGGTTTCCACGTAAAGAGGTCGTACATTGGCTACGAATTTACTTCGTTTTTATTATTTTACAGAATTTAACAATATAATTAAAAAATAATTAAAATTATTTAATTTAATAATAAATTAAAATTCAAAATAAAAATAAATCAATATGAAAATATTTTATATATAAATAAGTTTTGAATTTATATAATACAACAACCAAAAAAAAAAACTAAGGGTCGTTCATCGCCCGGTAGAATTCATCACTCCTCCTCGTAACATATGCCTCGTTATGTACGTCGGATGACTCGCCTTGAATGGGATGTTGTTGTCGCATGTTCCTCAACATGGACTCTCATTCCGGATTTGTGGCCGCAATAACGTCCAAGAAGCCCTCGACTCCACCCATACGAGATTTTGTCGCGGTCAACTCGTTACGCAGCTGAGCGGACTCTCTACGCAGCTCCGTGACTTCATCATCCCGTCGCTGACCATAAGACGATGTCGCTCTCGGAACATCATTGACGGAACCAATACCCAACGTCCGTCCCTTTTTTTTAGGGACAACCTTAAAAACCAAAAATAAATATTGTAAGTAAATATTTAAAGTTAAATTAAATGAATAATTAAAAATTAATTTTTTTGAAAATTTACCTCCTCGTAAATCTTATCCACTTCAAGTGTGGATAAGGTGACGGGTAATCCGTCGGTAGACTGCTGGGTCAGCTGAGTCTGGCGGTCTTCAACCCGAGCAACTACGTCGTTGTAGATTTGCTCGGACTTGCCATCTACAAATACGCCCGCCTTGTTCTTGTGGGTCCTCTCGTAAAGTTCCATAAGAGACGGGAGATGTCCCGTCTCTTTGGCCTAAAAAACAGTTAAGAAAGTTAGAATAAATTAATATATATATTAAAAAACTTATTTAATAAAATATTTAATTACCATTTCCAAACGGACACCGGTGTGGGGTTTTTGGCCCGTAGTGTGAAGCATCGGCCCGTTCCCGTGCTCATCGACCGTGTTACGGGAGTTAGAGCAAGCCTGGGCGATTCTAATGGAATCAGGAAGGCGCCAATAATGGATGAGGCCATCCCACACATCTGTGGTGAGCTCAGCGGGTTTGCCACGCTCATACCCCTTCACGATCCAGTCACCCTTCCAGTTGGTGACCGTGTCCAACAAGCGAACTTTCGCTTTCGCGTTAAACTTCTTCCTCACCCTCTTAGTGATCCCCAAGGCCCAATTATATTTTTGCTGTTGGAAAAAATAAATTAACAATTAGTTTTTTAGAAAGTATATATATAAATCATGAAAAAATTAAAATATATATAATTAATTAATAGAAACTTACAGCGTAAATTTTGAACCACGTCTTTCTGACGTAGTGAGGCGTCTTACTCCAGTTTGGATGTGGCATGGAGAAGTAACCCTTGATCGTGTCGGTTACGTCCGATGCAAGACATCCGTCAACCCCCCACCTGGAAAATACAAATTTAAAATATAAATTATTTTTAATATTATAAAAGAAATTTAAACGAATTAAAAAACACTTAATGCAACATACCACAACGTTCCGTCCGGTCGGTCTGGGTCGATGACTGGTAAACCTTCTCTGCCTGGCAGACTGAGAATGTCCTCTACAGTGTACTGCGAGTAAGGAGCACTCGGAGGCACCATCAGATCATGATGAATATCGGCGACCATAGGAGGTGCCATCGGAGGAGTCACAGGAGGAGGCATCGGAGGAGGCACATGAGGAGCCGATGGTGCACTAGAAGAAGTTGACCCAGAGACTCTCTGAGTGTACTGAGTCTCGGGGACAGTCTCCTGGCCCGAAGAACTAGGAGCGGAAGAAGAGGCCGGGTCTAAACGACTACCCGGCTCACCGAAGATCTCTCTGTAATGGGCAGTAAGTCTTCCTTTTCGAACCTGAGAAAAAAATGAAAATTTTAAAATTGACATCAACAATATGTTTCCCAACATTATCCACCTAATCAACACTAAATAACATAAAAT